>NC_069001.1:4929549-4933812 GCF_001194135.2 Octopus bimaculoides | reverse complement strand
ATTAAAAATTGGAAATAAAATCCATATTCCTTTTACAAATTTATTGAAACAAATGATAAATGTTCTTTATTTCATGGGAAAATGAAAGAGTAAATCTTCATATTTCAACGTAAACACCGGTGGCATCAACCATTTTCTTCAAACAGCCACGGATAGAATGAAGAACACCTTTCTGAAGGACATTATCTGGGATATCATTGAGAACCTCATGAATCCGTGTCTCCAAGTCCTCCAGTGTGCGAGGTTTTGTCTTGTACACCTCCTCTTTTGTGTAACCCCACAGGTAAAAATCACATGGAGTGAGGGCTGGACTTCTTGGAGTTCCGGACTTCTGCGGTCACAGTCTTCGGGTTTTAGCTCCTTCACGTAATGGGGTTTCCACGAATGAAAATTCCGCGCGTTATACAACGCCATACGTATTGTGTGTCTTCTTAGACCACTTTTACGAGCTGTTGACGTGTTGATTTTTGCAGGCTGCGATTAAACATTTTCTGCATTGTTGCCACATTCTCCACCATTCGGGATGTGGTTGGACAGTCACTTTTTCTTGCATCGTTCACAGAGCCCACGGCCATCAGCTTTGCATAACAACTTTTCATTGCCTTCTGGCGTAGTGTCGCATGCTTACCTCTCAATGCATGCCACCATCTCTGAACCAAAACTATGGAATCTCACACTTCATAGCGTGCTGCTATCTTAGCACGCTCTTGAACAGTCAAGTGACTGGCCATCTGGAAAATAAGGAATAAGAAATAAAACAATAAGAAAATACAAAATTCCCATTAGTGCTGTCTGCTTAAAAATGAATTTGTCATGACTTTAGTGACAGTAAAAATTCTATAAGCAATTTCTTACACCTAGTTACTTTCCACCCACCCTGCATATGCGGGTATGTTACATACGTGTGTTTATGTGTGTATATGTGTATGGCCATGCATGTGTTTGTGTTTGTATGTGTGAGTGTGTATGTGTACGTGTTTGTGTGTACGTGTTTGTGTGTGCATGTGTGTTTGTGTGTGTGCTTGTGTATACGTGTTTGTGCGTGTATGTGTGTGTTTTCGTCTATTTCCCTAAAATTGTTTTACTTCTCATGTGACACCCTTGTTATTGCTGTCACAAGTCTGATAAGATTAAGATATCATTATCATGTAATTTATGTAAATTACATAAATGACTGGCCCTCATATCTTTCCCTGTATCACTTTCCCCGCACTTTTTCTCCCGCCTCATTCAGTGTTCTCTGTAAATACATATACATACCTATATGCGAATGTGTGTATGTGTGTGTTTGTGTATTTATATGTGTACATGCAGAAACATAAATTTATAAATAGAAGGAAACAGACACTCACACACACGTATGTAGGTTTATATGTGTTTGTGTGTGATTGCACCAGACACGCACGTTAATACATATGTATGTGAGTGTGTGTATGTATTGTGTGAATGTATGCTTATCATGTTCTGACAAGCTTGACCAAGAAGGTAACTGCATTATCCACCAATGAAGCTACTTGCAACGAGTTTCACAATAACTTCAGTGGGTTACTAAAACCTAATAAAGCGTTCATCAACGGCAGTTAGTAACCATCATCAAAACATAGAAAATATATTTTATATCGTATAATCGACCATGCAACATTGCCATAAATACCAGTGTTATAAAGTATGTCTGTCTCCTGATAGGAAAAAAGACATACCACGAGCAACCATAAATTTTACAAGTTGTTTAATAGAAACACCATTAAAGTGTGCTAAAGCTGCTCAAAAATTCTTTCTCATTCCCTCATAAACCACAATGCAAGATTATTCAAATATGTAATCACTAAATTTTTCCCTCTGAAGATCAAATACTAAGGAAAAAGAATCATTGAGTTCTAGGACGATGTCACTTGAGCAATAAGATGAGCTGGGCTTAGAGGGAATTCCTTCAAATGTTATTGGTACTGACGTCATCACTTTCTGTGGTCATCACTTGGAAAACAGGACAACATTTTCAAAGCCTATTTGAAAACTGAAAGACAGAAAAAAGCAACCACTATCATCACAAAGACTGCGTTAAATAAGATAGAGAGATTTAAGAACCGATTAAAATCATGTGACTTCTACTTCACAGAGAGCTTTCATGTTATCCACGATGCTACTAAAATCTTGAATAAAAAAGAATGAGTTCGTTTTATAACAGCTGCTGTGAAATAAATCTAAGGGCCCAGAATGGAATCGTGTATACACTATAAGATCGTGGACGATTTCATAGTGAGAAACAACCTATATCAGGACGAGATGTGTGCTAACAACATCAGACCACATGATATATATATATATATATATATATATATATATATATATATATATAGTTTGCAGCAGAGTACAGTACAAAGCTTGGTAAAAGGGAAAAAGCTCAACCACAACCGAGAAGGGAACTTCATGGAAAAAAAGGTTCTTCTCTCTATCTGGTGGGATTGCAAAGGAGTAATTCACTTTGAATTGTTACCACCTAATGCAACAATCAATGCTCAAGTCTATTGTCAGAAATTAGAGCGTTTGAACCAAGCTTTGAAGAAAAAAGACCCGCTTTAGTGAATCAAAAAGGAGTGATGTTTCATCAGGACAATGCCTGATGACACACTGCAAAGATCTCATCACAGAAGATCGAAGAGCTTGGTTGGGAAAAAATTCCTCATCCACCTCATTCTCCCAACCTTGTTCCTTCAGACTACCATTTGTTTTGTAGTTTACAGAATCACTTGGGGGAAATAACTTTTGCGAGCCAGGAGAAGGTCGAAACTAACATTTCAGAATTCTTCACTTTGAAACCAAAAGAGTTTTACATTGATGGGATTAAAAAGCTTGTCAATAGATGGAAGGAAGTCGTAGATAATCAGGGGAAGCACATTGATGATTAAATTTCAATTAAATATAACATTTGATTACTTGTCTTCTTTATTCAAAATTCGGACATAACTTATGGGATGACCTGATATATATATATGTGTGTGTGTGTGTGTGTGTATAAATATATGTATATATATATATATATATATATATGTCCACTCTGTAAGGTGGCTGGTGTTAGGAAGGGCATCCAGTAGTTAAAAAAATGCCAAAAATAGACATTGAAGTCTGATACAGTTATCTATCTAACCAGCTCCTGTCAAACCGTCCAACACATGCCATCAGGGAAAACGAAAATGGACGTCAAATTGTGATGATGATGATGATGATGATGATGATACATATATACATGTGTGTATGCATATATACATATACATATATATATATATATTTGTATATATATATATATGTATGTACATATGTATGTATGTGTGTATATATATATATCTATCTATACACACACACACTCATTCATATGCTACACACAAAACAGACATGAAGTGGGTTAAAAGTCTAAATTATTTGCACCGTATGTCCTGAGTCTCAGACCCAACTCGAGGAGTTTCTTTCGTATCAGAGATAATACACAAGTTTGACCTTTGAACATGCTAAGCATTTCGAAACATTATCAGTGAAACGATTTAAACAGAGTAAAATTCTAATCAGTCACATAATTCATTAGTCATATTGCGTACTTACTTACAAAGTGTATGATATAGAGTGTGAGAGGAAGACAGGATCTGTCTGGCTATCAAGACCTTCCTAACTACACAGCTCTGTTTTATTGCTAACAACTTTCTATCATTCAACACAAGCATAACATATATATATATATATATATATATATATATATACACACATATATATATATATACACGCTGGTAGTTAGTGTCTCCTTGTGCATGAGTGAATATATAAACAGATAAATATAAATATATATATATACATATATATATATACATATACATATACAAGAAGCATAAAATAACAGAACCGGATCTAGTTTGCTGAAACAGATAGAGTGAAGGACAAGCAGGTGGAAAGAAAAGAAAAGAAGAAGAAGAAGAAAGAGTAAGAATCAAAAGGAAACAATGTTGGGGAAATGTGTAGTTGTGATAGCAGTGGTATGTTTGGCCTTGGTATGCAATTTGGCCCATGGACAAAGTAATACTAACAGTAAGTATTAACCACACATCACATACACATACAGTTTCTTTTACACACACACAATTTTCTCATATATTATTTTGTTGTTTTGCTTCTATGTACTGTATAATTAGCTATTATGTATCATACCAGCTGGAAAAGATGTTTTCCATGGGGCTTAAACATCATCTTTTATAGGTACACCACATTGTGTCGGCAAAT
>NC_069001.1:4927448-4929276 GCF_001194135.2 Octopus bimaculoides | reverse complement strand
GTGTGTGTGTGTGTGAATAAAAAATAGATACAAAAAATGGGTTTTGTATGATCGTGTATAGAGGAATATATTATTTTATTTAAAAGAATTCCAACTCTGTTTTTTATGTTTTATTTATATTCTTGTAAAATTAATGTGGGATATAGAATATGGAATATATAATATATAATATTAAAAAAATTGTTATTTCAATACTTCATTTCATTTTACCATTTATTTTTATATTATATATTATATATTCTATATCCCACATTAATTTTACAAGAATATAAATAAAACATAAAAAACATAGTTGGAACTCTTTAAAATAAAATTATATATATATATATATATATATATATATATGTATGTATGTATGTATGTATGTATGTATGTATGTATGTTATATATACATATATATAATATATATATATATATATATAATATATACATATATTAAATCATTTTCCCTTAGTTTCGTTTTTGTTCACTCTCCATTTTTTTTTAACATGTCAATCCTTTTTACCGAAGAGTTTTGGTTCAAAACATCAAAGACTCTTCCATTCTTACCGAGTATCAAACCAATACACCTACTCGTTGTTTCCTCACCTGTCTTCATCTTTTGTTTTCTGTAAATTTCAATTATATATATATATATATATATATATCACAATTTTTATGGTGGTTTTTGGAGCAATGACTTTGATTTTAGCAAGTGGTATTATATACCCTACCTAATCTTAAATTACGTATATATATATATATATATATATATATATAACAAATAATAAATGAGTATATGCATATATACGTACAAGTATGTGCATACCTACGTCTACCTGTATATATAGGTGCATATCTGGGTACAGGACATTGCAAACAAAACGTAGACAAGAAAATGATAATAAGCAGAGTACAGAAAACACACAAGCCACATAGAGAACATTTTCCTTCATCAGCTATATATATACATATATATATATGTATGTATGTATGTATATATATAGATATTGTATTTCAGGATGGTCACACACACACACTATATATTTCTTCTTCACTCGTTTACTGCTGTTCTTATTTTTAACTCATGTCCATTGTCTGAAAATCTTCCATCACACATATGTGACCTCTTCAGTGACACTTTTCGTATTTGTGTGTGCTCTTGCTCCACTCACTCCATTCTGCTCTTCTATGATGTGTATCATTATGTGCGCATGTGTTGCCATCCGTGTTTGATAAACATATACATACATGCATCCATACATGCATAAATACATACATATATATATATATGTATCTTAGGCAATCATATTGTCTTGAGTTCAGCACCACAGTGTGGCTCCTTGGGGAGGTACCTTCGAGTATAGTCCCAAATCAGCTAAAGCCTTGTAAGGGGATTTAGTAGACAGAAACTAAAAGAAACCCATCATGTATCTATTTATTTATCTATCTATCTATCTATCTATCTATTTATTTATCTACCTATCTGTCTATTTATCTATCTATCTGTCTGTTTATCTATCTATCTATCTATCTATCTATCTATTTATCTATCTATCTATCTATCTATCTATCTATTTATCTACCTATCTGTCTATTTATCTATCTATCTGTCTGTTTGTCTGTCTATCTATCTATCTATCTATCCATCTATACGGTTTTGGGTTCAGTCCCACAGTGCAGTACCTTAGTTATATTATTATATGATAGAAAGCCAAATCCAATTCCAAGTAAGTTTTCTCTCTCTCTCTCTCTCTCTCTTTCTCTATCTCTCTTTCTCTCTCTCTCTCTCTCTCTCTCTCTCTCTCTCTCTATATATATATATATATATATATATATATATATATAT
>NC_069001.1:4926192-4927093 GCF_001194135.2 Octopus bimaculoides | reverse complement strand
TTTTTTTTTTTTTTTTTTTTTTGCTTTGTGTGTAATTTCAGAGCCCACCACTCCTGCTACAACTGAAGCAACTTCATCAGCTAGTACGAAGCTGAGCACAGGACACTCAAGCTCCACTACCATTCCTCACACGTCTTCACCCCACACAGACACTACAGGTAATCATACAGGTAGTCCAGAGACATCTACCACACCTGGTAACCATACAATCACAACACCTGGTCAAAAGACCACCAACCAGCACAGCACAGTTTCAACCAGTGTAGGACCTTCTACAACTGAAAAGAGCACCTTTGATGGTGCTTCCTTTGGTGGTGGAATTGCAGCTGGTATTGGAATTGCAATTTTGCTTCTCTGTCTCCTCTATCTCTTCTATTACTGCCGCAAACCTAATCCTGCCTATGAGGAATGTTAAGACACATTTCGACTGTCATCCGCTCCTCACAAGAATTCGCTTTTTGATATTGGTATTGGTGCTATGCAATGCTCTCTCTTTCAGTAGACAGTGTTCAAACAAAGGAATGGTTTAAATGATAAGCGATGAAGACTTTCCGGTGACATTTTCCCTGTTTTTTTTTTGTTTTTTTTTTGAAAATTGGAAAACACATACAAAAAAAAAAGGAAAGAAGAAAAAAAAAACAGAAACAACAAAAAAAGTCAACAATGTATCAAATCAAAAAAGAAAATACCTAGCTTTTCAACAAAATTTATATCCATATCTACACGAATGACCATAAGTACAATTACATAGATTCACACAATCTGACATCATAGATTTTTACCTTTCTATATCAAAACCCTTCTTCCTGAAGGACTTAAATTTGCTAAACAATTCACTAATTTTATATACACACACACACACACACACACATATATATATACCAATATATATATATATATA
>NC_069001.1:4923007-4925892 GCF_001194135.2 Octopus bimaculoides | reverse complement strand
ATATATATATATATATATATATATATATATATAGATTACTGGATAGGTAGATAAATAGATAGATAGACAGACATAGATAGATATAGATAATAGATAGTTTAAAGATCCAATAGAGGTAGAATCAACAAAAGAAAAATAGTATTCCATCCAGTGAGAGATAAACATCAATTTAAATACACAACCAAAACAGCTATTTATAGTTTCATGCTTTTATGATACCTGAACAGGTGCATTTATATAAATACGCCATGAAACTAATTGTAGCTCTTTTGGTTGTTTATTTAAATTGATATATATACACACACACACACATACACAGTAGTATAGCTAGGTGCTGAGGAAAGGGCACCTAATTTAAACTACCGAATGTATATAAAGTTATTGCTAGGTTTTGTGGTGTAGATAGATGTACTGTTTGCATATTAAACATTCCTGGCAACTGTTATGTGTGTATTAATTATTGCAAAGTAGCTAACGATAAATATTTTGTCAGAAATGTCTATATATTGTGATAAGAAATATTTTGGAACAGCAATTCTAACACAAACATTTCTTTCCCAAAACATAATGTCACAGATGTGTAGATTAATAAAATAAGGTTGATTAACTCAATCATTGTGGTCATATTTTCTCTTCGCTTATTTATTTGCTTTTATTTTATTTTATTTTATTTTATTTTATTTTATTTTATTTCATTTTATTTTATTTATGCGTGTATTTATACAATTGTTTTAAGCCTGTAAATTTCTGGAATGTCTTCAGCTGATATGTAGCATGTCTTGTGGACAATTGGAAATATGGACAAAATTTCAAGCTCATTTAATCCCAGCATCTCATATACACAGATAAACATACATACATATGTATATATATATATATATATATATATATATATATATATATATATATATATATATATATGTATATATATATAAATATATATATATGTATATACATACACACACATATGTATGTCTCGCTATCTATCTATCTTTATAATACATATATATATATATATATATATATAGAGAGAGAGAGAGAGAGAGAGAGAGAGAGATATTACTTTTTACAGTCAGTGGATTGTGGACATGCTGTAGCACTGTTTTCGAAGGGTTTTAGTTCGCTTCCACAGAGTTTCCACTCAGTTCCCATCTACGCAATTCACTCACATGGCATTGGTTAGTCGAGAGTCCTAGAAGAAAACACTTGCCAGAGCTACCAGGCTGTGGGACTGAAACAGAAACCTTGTGCTTACCAAACGAACTTCTGTGCATTGTACTTATGTATATATGTTAAAAGAGACATACTGAAGGGGATTTGCTTGACTAAAAAGACAAAAGCCCTTCAAGGTGGTACTCCAGCATGGCCATAGTTCAATAGCTGAAACAAGTAAAAGAAAAGTCCATATTTATATTGTACTTCACTAAGGATGCATTCCAGCTTATTTTTTCCAATTGGTTTTGTATGCATGAGTTAGGTGATAACCTAAGATGGTGCTTATCAGAGAGGTTGCTTGGGAAAATTTAGTGATGGTACTCTGCTATTGGAGACAAGTAATATCACATCCAATTTGTGAGTACTATGTTTAAAAAAACCACGAGAAGGTAGAGGGAAATTCATCAAGAGTTATGCCCCTTTGTACAAAAAAAAAAAAAACAAGATGAATTACCCTCATGGTGTGAAGGGTGACTGCCAGCAAAGTGGGGGTTGTGGCTTGGGTGTGGGTGGTGTGATGTGGATATGTGTGCAAAGTGTGTGTGTGGAAAGAGAGGCTGGGGTGGGTGTCACATCTTAAAACCATGTTTTCATGTAAAGCTGGATGTGGTAATGATTGTGTTGAACACTCAAACTGTGGTGATGTGAGGTATCTATGGTGAAAGTTCTAACAATTATATTCATGATGCAGTCAGCAGGTAACTAATCCTATATTTCCTTTCATGTGGGCAAGGAAAGAAGACGTTGTATTTGCAGTTTAAGTAGGTGTTCAGGTGAATAGAGTTCTTTACTATAGTTTTTTTTTTCTTCTGCTAGGCATAGACTGCACCTCCTGCAACTATTAAAGTAAGGTTTGAACCTCTCTAGCATTCTCCACTTGACATTCATGGCTCTTTCCTTCAATGACCATGCATGCCTAGCCGAGGCTGTGATATTTTGCCTCTCTTAAGTATTTAAGAAGACTTACGGTCATTGGATCTGGTACTGAAGGGATATTCTATCATATCCACATATCATTGCATGTCTGTTTGCCTGCTAAGTTCCTTTCACATCACCTTTGCCTCATATACAACAGCCTTTGTGCTGCATTGGCTAGTAAGTGGACATGTGGTGTTGCCTCTACATGTGCATCCTGCCTTTTTACACTAGGCAAAGAGTTAATGAAACACTTAAGGTATGTCTATTAAATATTTTCATAAAATTATGGAAATATTTTTTGTTCCTTATGTTTTAACAAGTCTTTATTTGTTTCTTGTATAATTTCAGAGAAAAGTACTACTAGTATATCTACCGAACAGTCTACTCCAATCACAACTGCAAGTCATAGCACTACACATTTAATATCAACAACTGATGTTCATACAAAGACCACAGATCACAAGAGTACATATACACCCAGCACACATGATCTTACCCCTACTGCCCATGGGAATCATACTGATGATCCAACACAGTCTACAAGTTCCCCAGGTAACCATTCGACTACTACACCTGGAAATCACACAACACCCACTCCTGGAAACTACACAACACCCACTCCTGGAAACTACACAACAGTTACTCCTGGAAACTACACAACACCCACTCCTGGAAACTACACAACACCCACTCCTGGAAACTACACAACAGTTACTCCTGGAAACTACACAACACCCACTCCTGGAAACTAC
>NC_069001.1:4922079-4922824 GCF_001194135.2 Octopus bimaculoides | reverse complement strand
CACACAACACCCACTCCTGGAAACTACACAACACCCACTCCTGGAAACTACACAACAGTTACTCCGGGTCATGAAACCACTGACCACCACAGTACAGTCACAAGCAGTGCAGCGCCCTCTTCGACTGAAAAGAGCTCATTTGATGGTGCTTCGTTTGGTGGTGGAATTGCAGCAGGCATTGGTATTGGAATTTTGCTTCTGGCTCTTGTCTATCTCTTTTACCGTTTTCGTAAACCTACAGCAGGCTATGAACAGTTGTAAAGTAAACCATCTGGCACTCTTGCTCCCAAAACCTCATTGCTGACACTCGTTGCCTGCCAGTCAATGAATCGAGAGCAAGATGAATTGTTAAGTTTTATACATGAAAGGTTCCGGTGAAAATTTGGTTGTAAAAAAACAAAACACAAAAACAAAAAGAGAAAAAATATGAAAGAAAGAAATAAAGGAAACACCAACCACAAAAGAATGAAAACCCACAAAACTACAGCGTCTTTGCAAAATATAATCCACACAAATCTTGCATGTATGTATACATGTATGTATACATGTATGTATACATGTATGTATGTATGTATGTATGTATATATATATATATATATATTTATATATATATATATATATATATATATATATGTATATACAGTAAATTCCATGATTCATGCCCAAATGAAATTTATATAAATATGCATATTACATACATGCATACATACATACATACATATATATATGCATGTGCATGTGCATG
>NC_069001.1:4918737-4921763 GCF_001194135.2 Octopus bimaculoides | reverse complement strand
TATATATATATATATATATATATACATGCATAGATATATATATGTATATACATCTGTACTTATATATTACATTAGAGTAAAAAGGACAACAGAAAACCTAGGCAGGATGAGTATTTCAAGCCATTTAGAATACAGGAGTTCACACTCAGTATATAAGTTATTCGATAACATGTAAGAGATAAGTGATATTACATAATGATAGGTAGCTAATGATTGATAACTAATGATTGATAGCTAATGATTGATAACTATTACTAAATACCATGTGGCATATAAGATGCACATTTTCTTTTTTTTTTTCTTTTTACCAAAGATTATAAAAAAGGGGTTCAAAATATCACTCTGGGTCTCGTTTGTGAAGTTGGGTCCTCCCTTGAGCTGATTTTGTCCTTTCAGCATACATTCTCTTCAATATCATCATTGACCGGTTGTGCTGCTTGCTTGGACTCTTGTGACTCCCTCTGTCACCTCCCACCCAAATTCTATTTTTCATATCTGAATTGGGAGCCTGAGTCATAATGACTCCTTCATTAGCTAATTACACAGTCATGGATGGACATCACCCCTATGGATGCAATATAGTTACCCTCTTGATAGAGCTTGTTGATCTTGATCAGTCATCTTCTGGGGTCCCTTTGCTCAGATCCAATGTAAGGACCTCTATCGGCTCATTTGAACTCTTCCACTGCCTCTTCACAATCCACCATGCTGCAGTCCCACGACTTAGCCCTGTACCTTACCAATATGCATTGCCTTGCCAATATGCATTGCCTTGCCAATATGCATTGCCTTGCCAATATGCTACACCTTGCCAATATCTTATTCCAAACCAATATGTCATGCCTTGAATATGAGCTGCTGAAAATGAAGTACATTGCCCATGCGTCTTTTATGCCATCAAATACAGAAATTATGATAGATATGCCATAACTGATTAAAAAAACCCCAAAAAACTGCATACTCTTATTTAACTAACTGTAATTAACTGCATACTCTTACTTAATTAGTACTTTTCATAGTTATTACATCAGGAATTCTATATTGTAGTAAGAAACATCTTTAAACAAATCTTAAGGAAAATTAAAGGAAGATGGAATTTAATTGTTATGTTATTTCTTTGCTAAATCATTTTGTCACAGATGTGTGGATTAATAAAATAAGGTTGCTAAATCAAATTAATTATGGTCGTATTTTCTGCTTTATTTTTCTGTTTTTATTTATTTATTTGTTTATTTGTGTATTTATTTAATTATGCTCAGTCCAGGCTTGACTGAGATTAAGAAGCTCGCTATGTAGCTATACAGGTTAGGGTTCAATCTCACTACATGGTACCTTGGGCATGTGAGTTCTACTCTTGCCCCCTGGTCAACCAAATTCACTCACAAGGCATTGTTTGGTGGGGACCACGAAGGCAGTGAGCTGGCAGAACCGTTAGCACGCTGGGGCAAGTGCTTAGCAGTATTTTGTCTGTCTTTATGTTCTGAGTTCAAATTCTGCTGAGGTCAACTTTGCCTTTCATCCTTTCAGGATCAATAAATTAAATACCAGTTGCATACTGGGATTGATCTAATCGACTGGCCCCCTCCCCCAAATTTTCGGGCCTTGTGCCTAGAGTAGAAAAGAATAGTAGAGAACACATGCTCGAGATGCCAGACAGTGGGACTGAACCTGGGACCATATGACTGCAAAGCACTCTTATTTACACAATGGTATATACCCAGGCAGTTGGCCCAGCCATGGCTGCAGGGTGACTAAATTTCCTTCTCAATCCCATGGATTTGTGTTCAATCTTACAGTACAGCACCTCAGGCAAGTGTCTTCTACTATAGCCCTGGGTCAACCAAAGCCTTGCAAGTGGATTTAGAAGACAGAAACTATAAGAAACCATCTTTGTTTTTCTAATCACCATCCTGCCATGTACTTGAACACATACATAACCAATAATGTTTCTTGGTCTTATTGTTTTGGGGCAGTCAACAATTAGAAGTATTCACCCAGGGCTGATCCAGCCTTAGTATGTGTCCAGTTCACATCACATCACCCCTGGTACATCGCCCCTGGTAGCATTGCCCTCTGCCAGAGTCTACCCTACCAAAACCTTAATCAACTTGAAGTAACCTTTGCTATTTAGCTGGGGTGGTTATAAAGTCTCTCTTGGTATACTACGGAATCTTGCATGCCATTATATAACATGTGCTACATGTTAACTCATGAAAATAGCACAAGAAACAGACTTTAAAATAACAGTGAGACTTTATTCCTCTGCTAAATAACACTTTAAGCACTTACAACACACACATGTATACATAAATATACACATGAATGCATGTATACAAAAATATACACATGTGCTATATACATAAAACAAATAAAGGAAGGAAGATACTGGTATCATTTTTATTATCCAGAAACAATAATTTCAATTACAGGTCAGGTAGAGAAATTGGTTAACATACTGGAATGTATATGAAACATGATTAGATATATGATAACAAATAGCAAAGAATGGAGTTAGCAAATTATTTTAATACATTGTTTACAATTGTTTCATCACCACCTGATGTTTATAGACATGTGCTTCTTTGCATCTCTAAGTGATTTAACTCTTATTTCTAGCAATGTAGGTGATTCCCTGCCCCATCTGTCATAATTAGTGACAATTGAATTTTTTCCTTTTTGGTTTTATATTGCATATTGCTGTCTTCATTATTTTATAATTTTTACATTGCCATTTTGCTTAATCAGCCATTGATTCATATTGTAAATACTATATACTGACAGTTGGAATTTAGTCAAACCATCCAGTGATGGAATAATCACCACTGATGAGCTTTAATTTTAAGTAAAACTAGACTAGTATAGTAATCTTGCATGCTGTGGAGGGCGCTTATCTCCCCTGTCAGTGCATAGATACCTGTTTCTTTGTGTCTCAAAGAGTTTTAACTTTTATTTCTAGCAATGTAGGTGCTAACTTGCACTGTCAGTCATAATTAGTGATAATTATACATACATACATATATATATAT
>NC_069001.1:4917052-4918351 GCF_001194135.2 Octopus bimaculoides | reverse complement strand
TATATATATATATATATATATATATATATATATATATATATATATATATATATATGCATACAGACACACACATACATGCATGTATACATATGCATGCAATAAGATTTTTCTATATTCAACAAAAGAGAGAGAAGGATAAAAGTATACTTAAAATATAATACGTAACTAATTCAAATAAATTCCCTTCGTTATAAATCTATCCACTGGAAAATAATGAACTTCCCTGCCCACCACTACAACAACCCAAAATGAACTATGATATTATCTTGGCACGATAAAGGACCAACTCTTGTCCCCTATATATTTTATTCTGGTCTCCTTCTTTGAATTGTTTTAAGGGTTTGTTCTTTCGTAACAGCCGGGTCTCTTGCGTTTCTTTGTATTTCTGCTTTTCCAGAGATTCCCTTTGCAAAAGGTTATTGCGGACATTGGCCCAGTATTGCTGGCTCTTCCCATAAGGATTTTGCTAAAAGAAAAACATAAGTATGTTGATATATATATATATATACTTGTTTTTTTTTATTTGGTGCTCATCTCTATTTCAAATGAGAATGCAAAATAGAGACAGGTGTCAGCACTCCCATGTGGTGCAGTTGAACAAACATTGGTTGTCTTATTAACTGACATATAAAGAATATTTATCCACCAATGCGGTGTTCAGCACTCGTTCTCACTGTTCAATATTAGTGTGTGTGTGTGGGGGGGGTGATGTACTCTCTCGTCATTAGATGATGTATGAGGGTTTGACAATTTCTTACCGAACAACCACACAGAAGATTTGCTTATAGTGATCAAATGTTGTAGTGATCAAATCAACATTACCTGTACAGGTGCAACTGGGTGCCACATGTCAGATGACGAAATGATCGCAGAGCAACGTGAAATGAAGTGCTTTGCTCAAGAACACATGCACACATATATATATATGTCACCATCATCATCATTGTTGTTTAATGCCCGTTTTTCATGCTGGCATGGGTTGGACGGTTTTATGTATATATCTATATCTATATCTATATATATATATATATATATATATATATATATATGACAGGCTTCTTTCAGTTTCTGTCTACCAACTTCACTCACAAGGCTTTGGTCAGCCTGAGGCTATAGTAGAAGACACTTGCCCAAGGTGCCACACAGTGGGACTGAACCCAGAACCATGTGATTGGTTAGCAAGCTACTTACCACACAGCCATTCCTGCACCTTGTTTGTTCAAATAAAAACGCTTCAAGACAGTACTCCAGCATGGCCACACTCAAATAACTTAGACAAGTAAAAAAAAAAAAAAAAAA
>NC_069001.1:4913248-4916968 GCF_001194135.2 Octopus bimaculoides | reverse complement strand
AAGAACCAAACAAAAGCAAACACAAAAACAAATAAAAAAACATTATATATTCACCTGTTTTTTCTGGTCTTCTTTTAAAGGGGCCACATCGATTCCACCATATCCCTGTCGCCTTTTATCAACACAATCAAGCCCCTTCACTTCCTGTCGATAATTATTACTTTTATTACTATTATCATTATTATTATTATTATTGTTATTACTAAACCGGACCGATGCTGGTTTCACCTGCACATTTCCTTTACATTTTAGTAACGTTCTTTGTTGTTGTTGCTGTTGTTGTTGCAGTCGTCGGCGTTGTTGTTGTTGGTGGTATTCAGTCACTGCCTGAGATATTTCCGCATTCACTGCTCTCTTGGCCGCATGGGTCACATCAATCTGTTCCTGCCTGTTCAAGTCGGCATTAGTTCCCTGTATTATGTCCTGTAAGATCCTCTCTCGATTGTGCCTTCTCCCGAATTTAAATCTCTTCTTGTGCTCCTCTGTTGTTGTTCCATGTCTCACTGCAAGCATCTTCGAGGATTTTGCACTGAAGGATAGTAATTCGTGTAACGATTACAGAGGGCGCAATAAAACGCATAGGTTTTACATATAAATAAATATATAAATATATAAATATATATATATATATATTTCTTTATTGCCCACAAGGGGCTAAACATAGAGGGGACAAACAAGGACAGATAAAGGGATTAAGTCGATCACATCGACCCCAGTGCATAACTGGTACTTTTTTTATCGACTCCGAAAGGATGAAAGGCAAAGTCGACCTCGGTGGAATTTGAACTCAGAACGTAACGGCAGACGAAATACCACTAAGTATTTCGCCCGGCATGCTAACGGTTCTGCCAGCTCGCCTCCTTGTATATATATATACATACACATACATATGCATATACATATTGTTGTTGTTGTATACATACATACACACACACACACACACACACACACACACACACACACACACACACACACACACACACACACACACACACACACACACACACACACACACACACACACACATATCAGAGGTGACACCAGGTCATCAGCGTCACTCGGGCTCATCACCGATTTCACCTAAAACATGCCTGCTCGAAGAATTGCATAGTTTCCTGCATTATTTCTGGCCCTAAATGGCTTATTTTTTTATATCTCGCACTATGTCTTTCTCCATTTCTATGTTAAGTTAACGTATGTATGTATGTATGTATGTATGCATGCATGCATGTGTGTGTATGCATGTGTGTATGTATGTATGTATGTATGTATGTATGTATAAGCAGAAATTATATGAACTTGTTTGACCTTACCATTCCTTTTGACTAGAATCTTCCTGACAGTTTCTGCAGTTGTTTGGTGTTCGTATCTGATGTTGTTCTTGCTGGGCTGGCAGAGCAACAGAAGGTGGTTTCGGTGTCTTTAACAATGTTGCTACACTGTCGTTTTGCGTATGTTTCGAAAATCTGTCGACCTGACGAAAGGCTGAGTTTGAGGCGTAGTCTGTAGAAACACAGAGAAGAAATAGTGTTTCCATATAAGGAGAAATAAACAGATAAAGTTCAGTCTTTTAACTCTTTTGATGTCAGCTGAGTTATTCTTTCAAGACAACTACTGAGATTATACTGACGTAAGAGCATGTGTATGTGTCTCCAGATGTATGTGTGTGTATACAGATGTTTTCTTTTCATAAGTTTTGAATTAAAATCTTCCACCAAACCTTAGTCACAATTTATGTTCCTAACACCAGCTGAATGATAACTTAGTTATTTTACTAGATTCTTTGTTATATTTAAAAGTAATTGAAAGAAACACAGAGCATCTCAACAGAAATACAGTAATGAAAGGGTTAATGAGTTAACAGTCTGGCACTATAACAAGCTACACAAAAGCCACCTTTCATCCTAAGTGAGAGAAAAATCAAAAGCCTAAAATTAATCAATACAAATTTACCTTGATATAAACTCCTGTTTTTGTCACGTAACTCAAACGGAACATCTTGAGCTGTTTCTTGAAATGGACTCCGATTTCTCCTTGATACACCTAGGCTTTTGGTCGGGTTTTTGGCCCAGTATTTCCACATTGGTCTTCCAGGGTTTCTAGGTTTGCTCGGGAATTTTAAGCATTCTGTATTCATCCCTCCATCTTTTATATCTGTTTGATACAATTCTTCCAATCCATTATCATCATAGAAACCTAAATCTGGTAAATTCTCTGAGGTGTAAGGCAGATAAGAGGTGCCATCTTTGAAGTTTTCAATAGACGCATCCTTGGTTTTTTCAGTTTCACAAAGCATTGGTTGGTACACGTCTGCCAAGACTTCCTTCTGTTGTTCATCACCAATATTTGGTATCTCTTTCTCAGTCTTCGGGATGTCTTTTGGTTCATCTTCCATGGACTGAACTTTATCATCGAGCTCTTTGATGCATAATTTACTGACAGGAGCAACTTTCTCTGGAGGAAGGTCTTTGGCACTGAATGAATATTTGGGTGTAAGGGTTTGGTATTTTGGGTACCAGGTAGGCTGGGTTAAATAAGGAATACCATAAGGAGTGACTGCTCCCATGTTATATACCAGGGGAGTCATTGGAACATAAGGGGGTAATGCCATTGGATGGTAATCCCTCAGTTTCAAACTAGGGGCCCAAATTCTTGGTTCTAAAGGGAAAAATTCAGGCATTTCTGTTTGACTTTTGTAATATGGTTCTTGTTTCAAAGAACGAGGCTGATGAACTTTTAACTTGATGTGGTCAAAGGCGTTTTGAGGGATCCAAATGGCAACATTTCTGGGAATTCTGGAAGTTGTTCCATTTTCAAATGAGACAACAAGATTGACATCCTTGTATTCTGGAAGAGAAATTAAGATGAGGTTTTCTGTTGTTGAAGTTCTATAATGATAAGTCTTACATACATAAAGACACACAGACATGCGCGTGTGCGTGATCCTTTTCTCTTTCTCGCTCACACATTAACACTCATATACGCAAACATGTCTTAATATACACCCAAACATACATACACACACAAACACATATATGCTGACACACTGTCTCTTCTCTCCTACACACAGTCATACACCCAAACTACACACACACACACACATGCAAATATATGTGAACATGTTCAATACACACACACGGTCACACACATACACATGCAGATCACACCACCATGCATGCACACACACACACACTTACCCACATTCAAATGCACACATATGCCTAAGTGAACGTGAACACAAACACATACATATTCACATTTGAACTTACACACACACGCAACTACACACACGCAACTACACACATAAGCATATAGACACACTACCTACCACTACACACCACTGTCATCAGCAGCAGCACAAAAACCACCACCACAACACTCACTGCCACCGCCACCAGCACCACTTCATCATCATCATCATCATCATCACCAATAGAGAACAAACTGTTTCTTACTCAGTTCGGTTTGTCTCGCTTCTTGGCCTTCCAACACTCGACCACATGAAAACCTGGATGTGTTCTGTGGTGGTGGGCCAGGCGCCAGCACACAATCCCCCACCTCAATGGAATGTCTTAGAGACTCATTGTAATCAATGATGTCACAGACGTTGGTCTCTTGGTAGGTTGTTTCTTTGTATTTCTTATGGCATGGACTGAAGGCGACCAAGAAGTCACTGGTTCGAATCTAAGGGAGAGATACGAAAAAAAAAAAAAAAAAAAA
>NC_069001.1:4908993-4912468 GCF_001194135.2 Octopus bimaculoides | reverse complement strand
AGAGAGAGAGAGAGAGAGAGAGGTGTGTGTGTGTGTCTGTCTGTCTGTCTGTGTTTATGTTTGTCCATCACCGCTGCTTGATATGTTTAAGTCCCTGTAAACTAGCGGTTCAGTAAACAAAGAACGATAGAAAAAGTAATCAGGCTTTAAAAAAAATAATAATAAAGTGTTGATTTATTCGACTAAAACCTTCAAGGTGGTGCTCCGGTGCTCCAGCATGACCGCTGTCGAATGTTTGAAACAAGTAAAAAAAAAATATAAAGAAAAATGTCCAACCCGTCCGTCGCCCAACGTTCATTTCTGAAAGCTGAAGAAAGGAACGTAGAATAGATTTGACTCACCTGACTGTGAACTTCTCCAATGTAGAAATAACCATCTTCGTAGTTTTGGGCGAGAACTTTCTTCCCAATAAGAATGGCGCCTGCTCCGGGTGAGAGATAAGGAGAAACTTCAAACTGTTTGCTTCTGAGGCAAGCTTTAGATAAATAATACGGAAATACGTCTGCTGTTGGATGATAATATATGGGTTTCGTCATAGCTGTCATTCCAATGCCAAATGGATACATGACTGGGTAGGAATTCGGAATCAAGCTAGGATTAGGATCGACTTGTAGAGTACTTGTTACACTACATGTTTTCTCTGGTGAATATCGATCTCCCGATGTGGATCGAATTACATTTTGTCTTTTATTGTTTGAGGAATACAATAGTTTAGGATAAGAAAATCTGTAATCTTCATCTGATGCTTGGAAAATGCAGAAAGTTCCATGAGTTTCTAGAGAAAGATCTTCCAGGAAGTTTTCTACAATATCGTCAGGCAGATCGCCAGTAAAATATATACAATGAATAGGACAGCCTTTACTTAGGGGAATTATTTCATCTAAAATGACATCGGGATGTTGGTCAGGTTGGCTACATGTCACCAAATATACAGCATCGATGCAGTCTTGTCTAAATGCCGAACGGAGAGCCTCTAACGTATCGCATCCTGTTCTCGCCGATAGTTCATTCAGCCAATCAATAGCCATACAGACGGTTTCGTGTGTACTGCAGATTAATTTATCAGCCCAGGCTAAAACTCTAGAATTGAACTCAATAATATTGAAATATATTTTCCTTTCGTTGGCAGCCATTTTCTCTAGTGTGAGTTGCAAATGGTTTTTGACAATGGGTAATACCGGCAGCATATTACCCGATGTCTCAATACAAAACAACACATTTTTCTGTGAGATTTCACCAAAGATGTTCTCACAATAACTTTCAGTCATTTTCGTTAAAATTGCGTTTATTTATTTAATTATTTATTTTAGATTTCTTTTCAGCCCTTTTCTTCCTTTTTCTTTTCTTTCACACTTCTGCTTAAGTTGTCTTAATAGAATCGACCTGAATTGGAAACGAAAATTAATTTAAAAATTGGATATTATTATCACCACCCCCATACTACCTTTCTTTGTTCTTCAACACGACCTCTCCCCACTCCAATAATAATAATAATAATAATAATAATAATAAATGGTTTCAAATTTTGCTACAAGGGTAGCAGTTGGGGGTGGGAGGAGTCGATTAAACTGGTACTTAATTTATCGGCCCCCGAAGCGACGAAAAGCAAAGTCAACCTCGGCGGGATTTGAACCTAGAATGTGCAAACATGCGAAATTCCACTAAGTATTTTGCCCGGCATGCTAACGATTCTGCCAGCTCGCCACCCAAATAATAATAATAATAATAATAATCCTTTCTTCTAGAGGCACATGGCCTCAAATTTGGTGGAAGGGGACTAGTCGATTATATCAACCCCAGTGGTTCACTGGTACTTAATTTATCGACCACGAAAGGATGAGAGCAAAGTCAACCTCGGCGGAATTTGAACTCAGAACGTAGCCTGGAGATGAAAAAAGGAATGGTATAACTAAGAATATATAGATCACTGTGTCGCACCTTGTCGTCCACACCACAACCAGCCTACATTCTATCGGAAATTTTTCCTTTGAGTTCTCCTGAGTTCACCACCACCACCACCACCAGCACCACCAACAACAATGACCGTTTGTGTTCCATGGCCCCCTTAACTTATAACTCCTTCCTCCGTGTCCACCTTTTTCTCCTCCTCCTCATACTACTGCTGCTATTGCTGCTGCTACTACTAACGACTGGCACCGTTATGGTCAGTTTTCTGCTCAGGTATGCCTCATGTCCGCACATGCTTGGACAAGTTCAATCGTCCCTCGAGGTCAGAGATCGATCGACGCCTTCGACAAACAGTTTATCAATATCAATATCTCAAATACATGCTTCGTATCGATTTCCTGCTGCACATGGCGTAACGTTCACCCACACACACATACATAAACACATGCATACACAATACACGTACGCATGCATATATACACAGACATACATACACACACATATATACATACACACACATATATATACACATACACATATACACTTACATGTACATACACACACTCTCTCCCTTTCGACAGCATAAACTCCGATAGCATCGAGTAAAGTAGAGAAATATAGAAATACAGAAAGTCTGTTTTATTCGTTGAGTAATTTTTTTCCCTGCCATTCTAAAATGAAACGTTCACTTAACCCAGCGCGCGCACACACACACATGTATGTATATATATATATATAATAATTTGCACATATTATATATGTGTGTGCGTTTGTATGTATGTATGTATGTATGTATGTATGCATGTATGTATGTATGTATGTAAGCATGCGTATATGCATGTGTGTGTACATATATGTATATGTATATGTATATGTATGTTTGTATGTATGTATGTATGTATGTATGTATGTATGTATGTATGTATGTGTGTGTGTTCTCGCCAGCTTTGGCGCTCAAGAAATATACGATCGCATCTACATATAACTCATATAATACACACAAATACATACTTACTCTCTTCTAAAACCGAACACTGAGGAACCACAATAACAGGAAGAGTAATTGAGGAAGCGGGAAGATCCAATAATCTTGTATCATGCACTTGTTGACGAATGCACAACATAAACATAGCAACGATAGACGCTAAACTAGTTGGCAAGGGGGAGATAACTAGGTCGACTGTTTTGGAAGCGACTTGTTTGAATGCCTTGTTACAGAAATTATGTTTAAACAAATTAACGCTGGTCTTATATATGAAGCTGGGTCTCCGTAAGCCTATTTTGTACCTGCCGCTCATTAATAAAGGCTAGTTTTAATCCAGACGGTCTCTTGTATCTAGCCTGACTCAATAATATAATGCTTAAGTGTCTGAGTGTGTAAAAACACACACACACACACGCACGCACTCTCTCACTTTTCTCTCCCGTTCCTCACCCTCTTTTACTATCCTATATATCTCTCTCTCCACCCCTAAACATTCAATAATACTATAAAAAGAGACAAATCCTCTCAAGAAAAATTAAATCTGGAGAATCTGCAAGAATAGATGCAAGCGCTAATTTATAA
>NC_069001.1:4902104-4908983 GCF_001194135.2 Octopus bimaculoides | reverse complement strand
TCTGGAGAATCTGCAAGAATAGATGCAAGCGCTAATTTATAAAAAACATGTGACATATTAATTAAAATCTGTAAATGTACAACCATCCAGATATCTGAGTACCTTAATTATTTTTTCTAATATATAATTCCTGTACATCACCTCCAAACCTTCTAAGATATGTATATATAAAGAATTTAGATTTACACACGTCTCATCAGACCTTAATGCCAGGAGAAAAGGCCCCGTGGCAATTTTTACGGGCACGCATAGAAAGGAGGAGGGTGTGTGTGTGTGTCAAGCGCAAGGGATTGTCTCCCTTTGACCACTATCTGGAATCTCTCGCGTCTGCTTGCGGGGTCTCAGGAATTTAATGTTTACGTTCCCGTTACCTAGCGGTTCGGCAAATTAGACCGATAGAATAAGTACCAGGCTTACTTGTTCGACTAAAAGCCCTGGGCGGAACCCCAGCATGGCCGCAGCCAAATGACTGGAACATGTAAAAGATAACATAGTACAGCATGATATATTTTAAGTGCATCAATAAATACGAAACAAACAGTTCTTTATTTTTCATGGTTATTTCATATTTTAAGTATAGTCTCCAGAAAACCGGAAAATATCCAGAAATCCGGGATATTGCCGGTCCCAAGCTTACTGGATATTTGATCCGCTACTGTAATAGATTAAAACTGTATCGACTCCAATCAAAAAGGTTTTTTCTTTCAGTAGGTAGATCTCATTGTATTTTCAAACATGGTCTCAAAGCTATACATTTTGTGGTCGAGTATACTGTCAATTGTATCACAAATTACATCACACCAATTTTATTTTATCGACCCTGGAAGAATGAAAAGTTGACTCCAGCGAGTTTTGAACACCGGAATTCAAGAGAGATAACTCGGTTGTAATGAATATTAATTGTAATTATTTTATTTTGGATTTTTACAAATTTGAGAATTTAACGAGGAAAATCGATGAAAAAAATAAGAATTATTTAGAAAAATAGTTTTAGAGAAATATTATTTAAAAAAGGGCATTTCAGAAATAGTTGAAGAAATAGAAATTGTAGAAAGCCGCTTGTATCAATATCCCAGAATGCAATTGGTGAGAGTGAAAATCTGAAAGGACATTAGAGAGAGAGAGGGGGGAAAGAAGAGAGTGAAGGGGAGAAATAGAGCGATAGACAAGTAGAGAGGGGAGAGGGATAGAGCAATAGACAAAGAGGGAGGAAGACAAGTAAGAGGGATAGAGTGTCGAGCAAAGAGAGAGAAAGAGTAAAGAGACTTGGAGCGGAGAAAGAGAAATAGAGCGATAGACTAAAAGTGATAGAGAGGGGGAAAGATAAAGACAGAGAGTGCGTGTGTGTTTGTAGAAGGAAGCAGCGATGTCTGTCGCGCTTAGATTTCTCGGTTCTCTTCGAAATACCTGCCTTCGTTCAACCAAACTCTCTCAACCTGTCAGGTATGGAGGCGGTGGAAGGTGAGTTATTATTAAATACGATATTAAATTTGCATTTATATGTTTAAATGTCTTCTTCGTTCAGGTAATATTTATTATATTTAAACTTCATCGCTCGTTCTCCTATTTGACCTTTAAATTACTACAAACAAGGGATCGATCATCTCTGCCTGGATGATCTATCCCTTTATTCCCCCCCCCCCTAGAATTAAATTATACATCGTGTTATTCAAAAAAAGATAGTAATAACAAAAACGGTGGGTTTGTCACGGCTGGAACGCCTCGTTCACAGATCTGCTCTGGTCAGGTCTAACCCCGGGCTAAACAACTTATTAAACGTGGTTGGAACCTAGCAAAGTCCTTCACGACGGCTTCTTGTATCGTGGGAAATTAATTAATATATTTAATTAATGTACGAACGGTGCGATGATCAAAATCTGTAATTATTTAAACCCCAAAGCAATCGTTAGCATGGACTCTAAACAAAATAATAACTTTAGAAGTTGAAAAGCTCCTCATTTGCTCGCATCTGGGATGAAATAACGAAATAGCAACTATATTGTCCTAGAATTACATCTTACCGTGTGCCTCATTAAAAGAAATAGGAAAGGAAACTACAAAAACGGTGGGTTTGTCACGGTTAGAACGCCTTTGATCGTGGATTAAACAGAAACGTGCTGAGAGCTTGGTAATTTGTGATGAAGGTTAATTAATAAATAAGAAACGGCCTCGTCCAGGTGGTCCCTCTTTTACTAACCACGCAGAGGTTGTGTAATAAATAGAACAGACCTTCGCGATTGTCTCCTTTACCTTGGAAATTTAATTAATTATATTGATTTATTTGTTTAATTTACGAACCATGTGAAGGTCACAATATTTGGCTATAAAACCCGGGTAATCGTTGGCATATATGCTAAACAAGAATTCATTTAGAGGTCGGAAATCTCATTATTTGCTCGCATCTGTAATGAAATAACAGCTCTGAATTACATCTTACAGTGTTTTAAAACAAAGAAAAACAGAACAAGGAATAACAAAAACGATAGGGTTGTTCACGGTTGGATCGCCTTTCATTATAGATTTGCTGCGTCAGGTCTGATCTGACCTAGGGCTGAACATAAACTAAACGTGGTAGGAACTTTGCAATTAGGGGTGAAGGTTAATAAACTAGAAACGGCGTTGCCCCGTGGGTCCCTGTTTTTCTATCCATCCTTAGGTATAGAAAAAAAAAACATGACACACCTCAGCGAGTGTCCTGTATCTTGGAAATTTAATTAATCAAATTTGATTTATTTAATTTACGAATGATGTGACGGTTGAAATCTTCGGTTTTAAGCCAGAGGAAAAGCTTATTTGCTCGCATCTTTGATGTCCATGAGAAAGGCATGAGTTCCACAACAACACGGCTTATCGTTCTTCGTTGAGTGAGTTTTATTTGTATAGAAATATTTCGTTTATTCTTTTACTTGTTTCAGTCATTTGACTGCGGCCATGCTGGAGCACCGCCTTTAAGGGTTTTAGTCGAAGAAATCGACCCTCAGAACTTATTCTTTTTAAACCTAGTATTTATTCTATCGGTCTATTTTGCCGAACTGCTAAGTTACGGGAGTCGTAAACACACCAATATCGGTTATCAAGCGATTGGTGGAGGTGGGGGCATGTGCTGAGAGGAATTCTTTGGGGTTTGAATAATTTTGCCAAACTGCTAAGTTACGGTAGTCGTAAACACACCAACATCGGTTATCAAGCGATTGGTGGAGGTGGGGGCATGTGCTGAGAGGAATTCTTTGGGGTTTGAATAATTCACCTCTGGAAACATGGGTGTTTTGTACAACATCCTTAAACAACTCTTATTCAGGGACCTTCTGAGTGGTATGGGCTACTCGACCTGAATAAAATTCGAACTGGGCCCCACCTGCAAGGTCATGCACTGTGTATCTCGATATGAGATCACCATGTCATGCACATATGGTTGTGATGCATGTGCCTGGTGTACCCTTATCAGACGGGTAGTCATAATGGGTATAATGGGCTTTGTATATTTTACCCTAGAGTCACTTTGAGGGCATGCTCAGCTCTCTCACATAATAATAACAGTAATAATCCTTTCTACTAAAGACACAAGGTCTGAAATTTTGGGGGAGGGGACTAGTTGATTACATTGCCCCAGTGCTCAACTGGTACTTATTTCATCGACTCCAAAAGGATGAAAAACAAAGTCGACCTTGGCAGAATTTGAACTTAGAATGTAAGGATGGACAAAATACTACTAAGCATTTTGTCTGGTCTGGCATGCTAACAATTCTGCCAATTTGCCGTCTTAATAATATTATTAATGATAATAATAATAATAATAATAATGTAAATGTATTTTCTTTTTTATATTTTTTATTCAGTTTTCGGTATCGAGATGTACCTCCAATTACAAACAAAGCCACCATTTTACTCTGTAATGTTTTGGGATTCACAGTCTGGTATTGGATGATGTACAAGGTGTATCACGAGTTTGACCACATAGTCGTGAGTATTGAATCCTTCTAATCTTCATTTCATGCTTTCACCCACTTTCACTCCTGCAATCTACCAACACCATCTCTCCGTCTCTCTCTCTCTCTCTCATGTCCTTCTCTTGTCTATTGTTTCATCATTGCTATTCTGCTGCTTAGCTCTGCCAGTCATCACCTACTCTCCCTCCAACCATCATTTCTCTCTGACTCCTACTTTCTCTCTTCTAAAATGTAATTAGTCACGTTGCCCCTTTACAGCGAGAGACCTCAGTATATTTATATATATTGTAAAGTTACCGACTTAGTGTATTATAGAAATGTAATGTTATATAGTGATTTTGTATAGTGTAGTTTTATTTTTTTTTTTAAACTTGGTATATTGTGGAAATGTAGTGCTGTGTTATACAAACATGGTATATTGTGGAAATATTGTATTACATGGCAACTTGGTATATGGTGGAAATGTAGTGTTACACTTCGACTTGGTATATTGTGGATATAACTTATGACTGTCCTGTACTTATCAGAGATCAGACTCCCTTCCTTGCTGAATTCCCCCATTAAGTTTTTAATTAATTTAGAATCAATTACTGTTGCCCCTGTACTTACCAAAAAAATCAAACACTCTCCCAAACTCTATTTCTCCATTCCTCATGTGGTATTTTTTAAAAATTTAAATTTCACAGTTTCCTCCCTTGTACCACAACCATTCATTAACCCTTTGACATTTAATACTGGCCATCTCAGACTGAAAAGTCCTACCTGTTCTTTATTCAAACTGACCACGTTCAACCTTTCACTCCTATCCTACAATGCCATTCTAAAAACAGACAACCACATTATTAGAATCTTGAAGCTACGAGACAATGCATGATTATTTCACAACAATATGAAAACTTAAACATTACGATTGACAGAGTAAGCTGAATACTTAAGGATTATGCTAAAGGTACACGAGTCTCATAAGTTGTGTAATCTTAATTAAAATTAAAATCATTCTGTCCTCATGCATGAAGTATGTTAGCACCGACTTAAATATCTCGTGTGCACCATTTTGAGCGTGGCCGTTGCCAGTACCGCCTGACTGGCCTTCATAGGATTTTCGAGCGAGATCGTTGCCAGTGCCCCTGGACTGGCTCTTGTGCGGGTAGCACATAAAATACACCATTTCGAGCGTAGCTGTTGCCAGTACCGCCTGACTGGCCTTCGTGCAGGTGACACGTAAAAGCATCCACTACACTCTCGGAGTGGTTGGCGTTAGGAAGGGCATCCAGCTGTAGAAACTCTGCCAAATCAGATTGGAGCCTGGTGTTGCCATCCGGTTTCACCAGTCCTCAATCAAATCGTCCAACCCATGCTAGCATGGAAAGCAGACGTTAAATGATGATAATGATGATGATGATGATGTGAATTGAGGGACACTCTGCACCAGTGAAGGGCAAATGGGGTCCCCCGTAGGGCTTTCTGAACAGCACAAAAATTATTTTGTATTTTTCTAGTAGTGTGGCCTATCTCATGATAAGCCATGTTTCATGCAGCCCGCTCCATGAGAAAGATTTCTTATGCCTGATCTATATGGCCACTTAACCTGCTAGAAATAGCTGCTCGATTTTTCTCTTGTGTCACACCTTACTGGTTTAACCTTTTGCCATATTCGGCACAAATAATATTCTACCTGTTTTATGTTAAAACTGGTCAGACTTGGCCCCTCGCACCTGCCCTACAATGTCATTCTAAAAACGCATAATCACATAAATGAAAGCAATATTTTTCATTTCCCTTTTGTGCATAAAAAAAAGAAACATGCCTGGCCTTGAGGAAATATTTACCTTGATTGGGAACAGGTGAGGGTTGGTGACGAGAAGGGCATCCAGTCTGTAGAAAATCCATCTCAGCAAATTCTGTCTAACCCATGCAAGCATGATAAAGTGGACATTAAATGGTGATGTTGATGAATTTGATACGAGAGATTCTCACAGTCAGATATTGCTATCAATTCCTTGTTTTATTTACTTCATTTACATTTGTTTTTTTTTTGTTTTACTTTATGCCTCTCTCATTATCTTCATATATCTCCTACTCTCTCTCTCTCTCTCTCTTTCTCTGTTGCCTTTCTGACTCACTTTCTTTCCTTCTTCTTCCTTCCAGGGACATTTTACCTACCCTACTCCATCCAAGTGGACAGATGAAGAATTAGGGATACCACCTGATGATGAAGAAGAATAAAACAGCTGAACTGACTTGAAAATGGCTCTTATTTGCTCTTATCTCTGTGGTTGTTACTACCAATGATGATGATGCTACAACAACAGTGACAACAAAAACAACAAGTTGGAACCAGCTACTATCAACAAAGTCATTCAGCAAAACTATTTCTTTGTGTAAATAGATTAATAAACCTTGAGAGAATATTGTTATATTATGGAGAATTGATGTGTTTTATTTTGTATAATTAACTATTTATATTTGCTCGTATATAAGACATGCTTTTTCTAGTTTGAAACTTAAAAAAAATTGCCCTGCTTTTAATATGGCTGTATTATAGATAGAAGCCCACGATGTAAGCTAGGGAGCTGAATAAATATGAATTATTATTATTGATAACAGCTAAGGTGCAGGAGTGGCTGTGTGGTAAGTAGCTTGCTTACCAACCACATGGTTCCGGGTTCAGTCTCACTATGTGGCACCTTGGGCAAGTGTCTTCCACTATAGCCTCGGGCTGACCAAAGGCTTGTGAGTGGATTTGGTAGATGGAAACTGAAAGAAACCCTTCGTATATATGTATATATATCTATATATATATATATATATATATATGTATGTGTGTTTGTGTGTCCCTGTTTGTCTCCCTCACCATCGCTTGACAACCGATGCTGGTATGTTTACGTCCCCGTAACTTAGCGGTTCGGCAAAAAGAGAACGATAGAATAAG
>NC_069001.1:4900995-4901883 GCF_001194135.2 Octopus bimaculoides | reverse complement strand
GGTGGTCTTTGCCTTTCATCCTTTCAGGATCAGTAAATCAAGTACCAGTGATACGCTGGGGCTGATATATTCGATTAGTTCCCTCCCCACAAAGTTCAGGCCTTGTGCTTTTAGTAGAAAGGGTTGTTAATCACAGCTGGCAGAATGGTTAGCACATGGGGGGGGGGAGAGATGATGGTGTTCGTAAGTTGATGCATTGGAAAGGTAAGGTGACGGTTGGGGGGGGGGGTATGCGATAAAGAAAAGGTGGTTGAGAATGGGTTGGAGAAGGTCGAAAGCTATTTGGAAAGGACCACGTTGTGGGAATTGGTGGATCATTTAGTGTGATCACAAAACGAAACCGGAGTCATGGTTACCAGAGGTGGTGGTGGTGAAGGTAATGCATGAATAAAAACCAGGGTGGTCGCGGATGGATCGTCTTTGATCATTAGTCACCTGGGATCGGGGCTATAAGATATATCATCTGTATTTTATACCAGATACACCATACATATGTATATACATGTTTGCATGAAATGAATGTATATATGGATATATATGTATATAAATACGTATATGTAGATATATATTATGTATGTATGTATATGTATATTTTCGTATATATATATGTATATATGTGTGTGAGTGTGTATATATATATATATATATATATATCATCATCATCATCATCATCATCGTTTAACGTCCGCTTTCCATGCTAGCATGGGTTGGACGATTTGACTGAGGACTGGTGAAACCGGATGGCAACACCAGGCTCCAGTCTGATTTGGCAGAGTTTCTACAGCTGGATGCCCTTCCTAACGCCAACCACTCAGAGAGTGTAGTGGGTGCTTTTACGTGTCACCCGCACGAAAACGGCCACGCTCGAAATGGTGTCTTTTATGTGCC
>NC_069001.1:4896399-4899157 GCF_001194135.2 Octopus bimaculoides | reverse complement strand
TCTCCTACAACATCACTATTCTCTCTCCTACACTGTCTTGCAACCCGAAATACCTCGAGTCTTTGGTCCTCACGGCGCAGAACATTGGCAAATCTTTCCTTATCTGCTTCCCCTCTGGCTAAATAAACCTGTCGCCTAGCCTCCCTTCTGGCACATTGGTACAATTCCCTGCTACCACCGTTCTTCCAGTCCTTCCAAGCTTGTTTCTTTTGTCTAATAGCCCTGTCTACCTCCTTGTTCCACCACCACGTTACTCTGGGTTGGGAGGGGACCTTACACCACCCACAAATCTGGTCGGTGGCTTTCAACAGGTTGTCCCGCAGAAATCTCCACACACATAAATACATACCAAACTAAAATCAGAAGCCAACCGACGATTCTCTGCATCCACATTTTATACCACTAATTTATATACATACATACATACATGTGCGTGTGTGTAGACATACATATACTCACAAATACATCTATTTACGTGGGTATGTAAGTATGTATGTCGGCATGTATATATAATATATATATATATATAGTTGTATATATATTTATATATATACATATGTATATATATATATGTATATAAGTATATATATATATATTTATATATATATATATATATATAGTTATATATATATTTATATACATATGTATATATGAATATATATATATATATATATAATGAGCTCATTGTATATATATGCCTGTGTGTGTATGCATGTATGTATCTATGCAAGTATGTCTGCCTACCTGCCTGTCTGTATATATGTATGCATATGTGTATGTATGTATGTACACATATGCAAGCAGAGCATACTATGCCAGACACTAATTAATCTAATTCCAGTAACAGCAGTTCTTATATACTTCTATGCAGTCGGTATTCCTGTACATTCACTCTCATTCATAATTCTATAACAAAAACGTAAAACGATTCAAAAAAACAAAAAACAAAAAAAAAACGGTTGGATCCAATTAGGTATCAGAAAGAAATTCTTCATTCTGGCACACTGTGATGTTTTATGGATTATTTTCTGCATTCTAGCCGCTGATATGGCTGCGTGGTTAAGAACTGGTACGCTCTCGTTCCAGTTCAACCGATCAATGGAACATCCTGCACGTGAAATTAGCGTACAAGTGGTCGAGTATTCCACAGACACGCGTGTATCCTTAACATAGTTTCCAGGGAGATTCAGTGTGATACAGAATGCGACAAGGCTGGCCCCTTTGAAATACAGGTACAACACATCTTTGTCAGCTGAGTGGACTGGAGTAATGTGAAATGAAGTGTCCTGCTCAAGGACACAGCGCATCGCCGGGAATCGAACTCACGACCTTACGATCTGAGCCGAGTGCACCTAACCACTAAGCCACGCGCCGTTGACTGTGGTTAAGAAGCTTGCTGTGCAACCACGTGGATTCGGGTTCGGTTCCACCGCGAGCCACCTTAGACAGGCAACTATCCATGGCTTGCAAGTGAATTTGGTCGACAGAAACTGTGTGGAAGCCTCATACACACACATTGAGTTTGCAAGAAAGTAATTTCGTTTTTCGCAAATAGAGTTAGGATTTTTTGAATGACATTTGTCAATGTTATGCTTTTTTCCTTTTGACCTTGATAGCCGTTGCTTTTATCTTATTTTAGAAGCGAATTGCGTGTAATTTTGTTCACAGCTGTTAGTTCAGTGACAATTTTAATATGGAGTGCAAAAACGAACATTTTTACCATAGTTTACTTTTCGATTCCGTAAAGGCAAGAAAGCTGCTGAGGCTCACAAAGAGCTATGTGAAGTTCATGGTGTTGATTGCTTAAGAAAACGCACATATCAGAATTGGTTTTAAAAATTCCGTCATGGATCTTTTTCACTCAAAGATGACCAACGTTCTGGTCGACCTACTGAAATTGATGATGACCAAATCAAAGCCATAATTGAATCCGATTGTCATATAACTGTGCGAGAGATTGCAGAGAGGTTAAATGTATCGCACACAATAATTGAAAATCACTTAAGATGTCTTGGACTCGTTAAGAAGCTCAATATCTGGGTTTCACAACGAATCAATATTTGCTATATGCATCTCAAACGCAAAGAAATCGACTTTTTGAAACGAATCATCAATGGTGATGAAAAATGGATTGTCTACAATAATATGAATCGAAAATGATCATGGTCCAAGCGTAAGGAACCAGCACAAACCTCGTCGAAAGCTGAATTGCATAAAAAAAGGGTCATGCTGTCAATTTGGTGGGATTACAAAGGTGTTGTGTATTTTGAACTGCTTCCAAGGAACCAAACGATCAATTCAGACGTTTACAATCAACAACTAATGAAACTGGAGGAAGCAATCAAAGAAAAATGGCCAGAAAAATGGCCATCAGCATGGCCGCAGCTCTGAGCTGTAACTATAGAAAGGAAAAAAACAATGTATCTCTCTCTCTATATATATATAATCAGATACATATATGGTCCTTACACACATACATATATATATATATGTATATAAATCAGCGCTGTGTATGTATGCTTATATGTACGTAGGCATACTGGCACACACACAGACATGTATGCTTAGGTATGTGTTTGCGAGTTTGCCTCTACGTGTAAGTGCATGAGTGTGGTATGTGTGTGTGTGTGTGTGTGTGTGTGTGCGGTGCTACAGAAGCAATGCTGGAATATGAAATGAAGAAATAAGACCGAACCACTGACACAGTCAAAGAGTTAATCATGAGTCTATGTGTATGTATATATATATATATATATAT
>NC_069001.1:4894365-4896201 GCF_001194135.2 Octopus bimaculoides | reverse complement strand
TATATATATATACATATATATATATGAATATATACACCTGTTTATATATACATACATACATGCATACTTATAGTCATACATACGCATATACATACATAGATGCATATATATATATATGTGTGTGCGTGTGTTTGTGTATATATATATACGCGCACACATATATATATATATACATACATACACGCATATATTTATATGTAGAACTATTGTATATACATATATATATATATAAATACACACATATATTTACATGTATGTATATAATGTGTATATATATATATATATATATATATATATATATATGAACACACACACACACACGCACATATATATGAACATAGAAATATGCATGTATATATACATGTGTACTTGTGTGTCTATGTATGTATATATACATACATATATACACACATATATACACCCACACACACATTTTATATTGATATCAATTACTTCACACACACCTACACACATACACATACACACACACACACACACACACACCAACACCAACACGCAATACTTCCATATTTATATATATACTTGCATATATACATATCGTTTAGTGCTCCGCTGTCTACATTAGTATTGATTTGTTACTGTTTTGATGTTCCATATTTCTGTAGAAATATGGAACATCAAAACAAGCAATATTAAATACAGCTACACAGCTTTTCCTTCTGTTACTGCTCCTCTCTTTCAACTCGTGGGATCATTTGATATAGATGTCTTATTGCTTGTGTTGTTCCGATCGATGGAGGGGTCGATACGCTTATGTCTTAATTGACCCGTACCACCTAGCACTTAATGTGAAACAACGGGTGTGTACAACAGTGGGTGGAGAGAGCTGGGTGTAGTGTGTTCCGAGTGTCTTTGCTGTGTTCAATGGCCTTAAATCGCGTTTGGGAACAAGAGGTAGGTACAGAAGTAGGAGGAGGCAATATAGTGTATTGTGCCATGTGTCATTAACCAGCGACCAGCTTGTCGTGTTCGGCAACACTACCTCCTCCAGGCACTTGATGTAGACCTCCATGTTGAATCTGAGGCCGTGTGGGAAGATGAATGGAGGCATAACATCGCTATCACTAGTGATCACTCCAAACACCATGATGTTGACTGAATGTTTGATTTTTATCTCTCTTTGTACATGTTTTGGGGACACGACAAGCCAACGGTTGTTCTGTGTGTTCACCATCTGAGGAAAACCAAAGCATGTTCGGTTGGTGGGGATGCTTGAGTTTGTTCAAAACCTTCATAGCGCGGTCTTTCCTCTTGTCCTTGGTGGCTTTGGATAAGAATTGGCCTTTTCTCATCTTGTATGAGAAATACAGAATGTCTTCATGTTCTACCTGCCTGATAAGAAACACAGATACTCCCATGTCCCTGGCGATGGATGTGATTGACTTGGAGGGATCGTTACCATGGCCTGGATCTCACCAACAAATTCAGGAGTTCTTTTCTTATTAGAACAGTCAGTGTGAGTTTTCCGAACTGCCGTACCTTCGTAATCACCATTAGACTCATCCAACTCTTTCTGAATCCTCTGCACTGTCCTCAGATTGGCATCGAAACACTCTGAAATGTTCGGATTGGAGCTTCCGGCATAAATACCAAGCAGTACTGCATGTCGTACTCAAATTTCTAGTATAGTGAATTGCGTCATGATACTGACAGACGGTGCCCAACTGACCCTACTATACTGTGTAGTCGATAAAATCAAAAGCAAACATTGCGCAAGCGCGAAATTAAAAATATAAAATGGTGACAATCTATCCATCGCACCCTGTATGTATATATATATATATACATATATATATATATATACATATATATATA
>NC_069001.1:4892944-4894315 GCF_001194135.2 Octopus bimaculoides | reverse complement strand
ATATGTATATGTATATATGTATATAATAATAATAATATTAGGGACAAAATCCAAAATTACAGGTAAAAACTCAATTAAAATCAATTTATAAAAAATTAAAATTAAATTGAGCTTTATAGATAAAATATATATAAAATATATAGTTTTAGGGAAAAGAACCAAGGTTCATGAACTCATCGATGAAAATCCACCATCACATATAGAAAAATTAATAATTAAAAGCACAATAAATGAGTATAATATAATAATACAAAGTAAATATCATAAGATAAAGATAATAAAAAGATTATGTATATAATATATATATATATGTATACATGCGTGTGTGTGTGAGTGCGCGCGCACATACACCATCATAATTATCATCATCATCATCATCACCCGATGTGTCATTCGATCGCTAACAACCTCCGAACATCAATCATCATCATCGTCACATTAGCCATAACAATCACCATCGCTATCTCCAACTTGATATTACCATCATCTTCAGCAGCGGCAGCAGTTGAGTTGGTATGGTTGAAGTGTGTTATGACTATTTGCATTAGTCATGTCAGATAGACGTGCGTGCACGGGGCGGAGGGTGACGTCTTAATCCTCTCGGAGAGAACGATCTTGGTGACCATCACCACCACCATCATCATCATCATCATCATCATCACAACCGTTGGACGCTACCACACCGCCACTACGGCCACCACCGCCACCGCCACCACCATCATCATCATTGTCGTCGTTGTCGTCGTCGTCATCATCATCATCATTACAGTCACCATATCGTAAAGCCCCTTGTGGGCAGCAATAGCCCCTTGTGAGCAATAAAGAAATAAGACTCGTTAGCACGCCGGACGAAATGCTTAGCAGCATTTCCTCCGTCTTTACGTTCTGAGTTCAAATCCCGCCGAGGTCGATTCTACCAGAGCTGTAAATTTTATGTATGTATAGCACATATACATATATGAATGTATATATTATACATACATACATACATACATACATACATACACACACATACGTACACACACACACACATACATACATACATACATACATACATACATGCATGCATACATACACACACACACACATACATACATACATACATACATACATACATATATACATACATATATATATATCAAATAATAAGCAACACGGATTTCAAAAGTGATTGCAGTACGCACGTTTCATGCTACTTCAATTTATTTAAGTAATGTGAGCATTACCTTAAATGCAATATGAAGAGCAATCTTCAGCTGCACGAAAAAATGTAGAAAAAAAGACATATTACAAATGTGGCAACATATTAAAACCAAGTGGGAGAGAGCAGAGGAAGAATATATAAGTCCATCTTGACATAGCAGGGTCTAT
>NC_069001.1:4888267-4891043 GCF_001194135.2 Octopus bimaculoides | reverse complement strand
TATATATATATATATATATATATATATATATATATACACACACACATAAGCATGTATGTATGTATGTATGTATGTGCGTATACTTATGTCGATCTCGACGAGACGTAAAGAGCCGGAAGAAATGTCGCCAAGCATCTTGTTGGACGCGCCAACGATTCTGCCAGCTCGCTGATTTGCTGAAATCAGTCATGGTACTGCAAATGCATTGTGGGAATATTGCCCTTTTGTCACAGCAAATGTCTGACGTCAGGGGTGTATATTTTGGGTGTTCTAGGTGAGCGCTGCTCACCCATCGACAATGGCAAATTCATTATAAAGATTAACCTTTCTCATTGATTTAATCACAGATCTTAATGGGAGACCTTTGTTATATTTCTGCTTGAAATTTGGTGGCATTGGGTGTGAGAGCACACTCGATACAACAACCACCAAACGCCACTGTCATACAGCCATATCCTAAACAGTATCTATTATAATATTCTTTGGTTGCTGAGGCGGCGAGTTTGCAGAAACGTTAGCACGCCGGGTGAAATGCTTAGCGGTATTTCGTCTGCCGTTACGTTCTGAGTTCAAATTCCGCCGAGGTCGACTTTGCCTTTCATCCTTTCGTGGTCGATAAATTAAGTACCAGTTGCGTACTGGGGTCGATCTAATTTCGGGCCTTGTGCCTAGAGTAGAAAAGAATATTCCTTGGTTACTCTGTTCGTTTTCATTCTGCTTTCGTATGATATATTTTCATTAATGTGTATATGTATTTGTAAGACTCATTGTGTCGGACATGAAGATAGACAAAGACCATCGATGCAAAAGTTTTGAGTTTAGGAACAGTTTCCCCCCCTCTTCTGCGTGCAGTTGTTAAATATATAATTCAAATTTACAGAAAACAAAAGCTGAAGACAGGTGAAAGAACAAAAAGCAGGTGTATTAGTTTAACGCTCGGCAAAAATGGAATAGAGAAGTATTTGACGTTTCGAATTTCCGCTCTTCGTCAGAAAAAATTAAGAGGGGATAAAACAACGGAGGAAGAACGAAAAAAAAAGTAATAACACGGAGAGAGAAAAATATTAATGCTTTAAATTATCTCTCCTTCTCAAATTGAGCCGGTCTTAGTTACCAGTTGGTGAGTATGAAACATCTTCAAGAGGCAGAGATAATTTTAATAATTCAGGTTATTTAATATTTGATATGAATGTATTTGTCAATGGGCCTAAGCTTCTCCGTCAAATACATTGATTTCGTTATTTGCTGCAAGGTTTCTTCGTGTTAAAGCAAAGTAATTTGCTTATGTCAAAATGGCCTTCCTTGGCTTTTTCAAATCTCTCTACAAATGGCTTTCTAGGAAAATTCAATCTCTTCTGCCTGTAGCCATTTAGCTGGTCGTTTCCTGTTGTCTACATAGCTTTGGCCAAAAGCACCTCTGTATGTATGTATGTATGTATGTATATATGAGTGTGTTATGTACATGCATACATACATACGTACATAATACATTCGTATATGCACACTGCATATATACATACAAATGTACATGCATACAGATATACATACATACATACATGCGTACGTACCTACGTTGACGTTTATATCTATATATATGTATGTCTCCATCCATCTGTCTACTTCTCTCTATCTACTTCTGTCAAACACACACACACACACACACACACACACACACACACACACACGCATACCCCACAAGACACACACATACGGCCATATCAAGTTGATTGGCAGTTTCTCGTCCGATCACCGAAGTTAAGCAATGTCGAGCCTAGTTAGTACTTTATATATATATATATATATATATACACATACATACATATTTGTGTATATATGCATATTATATTCATACACACACGTACATAGATGCATGCATACATAGATACATTTCTTTTCTCCTTCTTCTTATATATGCACGTATCGATGTATCTGTACGCACACAACTGCGTACACAAACGTACTCTCACACATTTACAAATGCAAAATTACACACACACACACACATACACACTCACACACACACACAACACACACACATCCCCATCCACAACACCAGTAAGCAGTCTTGTGCAATATTCAGAGTGGAAACACTCCAATTTCACTGAACCTCACCTAAAAATTCCTTGTAGTTTTCGAAGCAGAAGTTAACCATTTATATTCCTAAGACTGTTATTGGAAATATTTCTTTGACATTAAGATAAAACAAATATTTCAACTATTTTACATTAATCCTTCAATGCTCAACCTCCACTTCATTTTATTTCTGGTTCAATTTATATATTTAATTCCATCGACAGAATTTACTGCATGACATCAGCTTCGTTGGCTTTGATCGGAAGGTTAACTAACATAGTACCTGGTTTTGTTTGTATGGTAAATATATACGGTGTAGACGTGGCTGTGTGGTAAGACACTTGCAACTCAACCATATGGTTCCCGGTACAGTCCCACTGCATGGCACCTTGGGCAAATGTCTTCTTCCATAGTTCCGGGCCTACCAGAGCCTTCTGAATGGATTTGGTAGACGAAAACTGAAAGAAACCCGTCATATATACATATATTAAAATTAATACATAGATTAAAATTAATACATATATTAAAATTAATACATAGATTAAAATTAATAATTATTAAAAATAATGATGAGATGATTAGTGAAAATCCTCCTAAATTATTTCTAAAAGATCGAATAATTTGAATATTAATAATTTGTTTTGGAATTATAAAAGAAGAATTGAAAAATATATATATATTATATATATATATATATATATAT
>NC_069001.1:4887704-4888122 GCF_001194135.2 Octopus bimaculoides | reverse complement strand
TATATATATATATATATATATATATATATATATATGTATGTATGTATTTTTTTCATATATGTATCTACACACACTCACACATAATACACACAAATCTGTATTCCCTTGCCGCGACCATCAATGATTACCCATTCATAGTGGATTATATAAAGTGGAAGTTTAGTCATTTCGAGATAATCCCGATAGAAGTATTGTTAATCGTATTTGGTAATCCACTACACTTATGTGACTGTGTCAATTTGAGACTGTGAATCACACAAAAAGGCTTTATACCTACGTCATCATGGTTAGCATTGTCCATCGTCATCAGCATCATCATCATTAACATCGTCACCACCCCATCCTCATCATCGTCGTCGTCATTGTCACCACCCCTTACTACTACTACTACTACTACTACTACTACTACTACTACTAC
>NC_069001.1:4886825-4887694 GCF_001194135.2 Octopus bimaculoides | reverse complement strand
ACTACTACTACTACTACTACTACTACTACTACTACTACCATCATCACCACTGTTATTATAGTCTCCATAATCAGTGGTACTAATAAATTTGTCATGGCCTGGGTCAATTCTGGCCGACATATTTTTATGCCCCCAAGCGCATTCATCGCCATCGTCCTCATCATGGTCGAGTCGTCGTGGCTGATGTCATCATCATCATCACAGTCATCATTGCGGCAACGACGATGACCACCACCACCACCACTTCTATCATTAGAACTGTACGACCTCTGTTGTAGCCTGTTGCTAATGATGTCGTTACGCAATGTTCATGAAGTCTTTGCACTTTCATGCGAGTTCCATTACATGTAATGTTTGACTCCGTGAAAGATTTCTGAGCAGCATTACAACAGAAGTGAGTAAGTCAATTATATCGATCCCCCCATAACAGACAAAGAAGAAATACGTGAAAAATGATGGGTCGAACGCTTTCAATATATTCTAAACTGATTCTCCAACATAAATGAGCCAGCTACTGGTAACCTGGTGTAGATTCCCATCAATGCAGATTTTGAAGTTCGTAGAGGTTATAACCAAATAATAATGCTTCGAAAGCATTTGACACGTGCGTTTCAGATCATTGTGTAACATAACAGGAAATACATCACTTGCGCAAGACCTTCCTCATTTAATATATTACAAAATTTAAGGCGGCGAGGCGAGCTGGCAGAAACGTTTGCACGCCGGACGAAATGCATAGCGGTATTTCGTCTGCCGCTACGTTCTGAGTTCAAAATTCCGCCGAAGTCGACTTTGCCTATCATCCTTTCGGGGTTGATTAAATACGTACCAGTTACGCACTGGAGTCGATATAATCGACTTAATCCGTT
>NC_069001.1:4881655-4883654 GCF_001194135.2 Octopus bimaculoides | reverse complement strand
GTGGTAGTCGCGGTGGGTGGTAGTGGTGGTAGCGGTTGTTTTGGCGCTAGTGGTGGTGAGAGTTTAGGTGGTAGTGGTGGTGGTGGTGGTGGGTGTGGTTTCTGTAGTTTAAGTGACGGTGGTGGTGGGGTTTTTGGTAGTTTAGGTGGTAGTGGTAGTGATGCTAATAGTGGTGGAGGTCGAAGTAGTCCTAGTGATAATTGTAGTGGTGGTGGTAGTCATGGTGGTAGTGGTGGTTGTAGTACCGGTAGTGGTGACAGTGACTGTGGTAGTCGCAGAGGTGGCAGTGGTGTTGGTGGTAGTGTGATGATGTAATTGGTGATAGTGGAAAATATAGTCCTGGTAGCAGTAGTGTGGTAGTAACAGTGATGTCACAGTGGGAGTGACATAATAGTTATTGCTGTCGACTATGGTGGCGGCAGTGGTGACGGTGGTGGTAGTAGTAATGTAAGTGTGGGGGTAGTAGTAGTAGTAGGGTTGTACAGCAGTAGTGGTGGTGATGGTTGCGGTGGTAGCAGTGCCACAGTGGTAATGATGTCACTGTGGTAGTAAAGAATCGGTGGAGTGGCGGTAGTAGTAGTAGTAGTAGTAGTAGTAGCGGCAGTGGTGGTGGTGGTGGTGGTGGTGGTGGTGGTGGTGGTAAGAAATATGAGGTAGATTTAAGGTGTATCAAGGGGCGTGATAGTGTTTGTGTGTCCGTGCGCGCATGTATATGCGTGTGTGACTGTCACACGACGTTCGTACGTGTGTGTGTGTGTGTGTATGACAGAGAGAGAGAGTGTGTGTCTGTGTGTGTATGTGAGTGTATTTTTGCGTGCGTCTGTTTGTATGAGCGTACGCATGTATGTGAGCGCGTGTGCGCGTGTACGTGTATGTGTATGATAAGAGAAAGAATCAGAAGAAAGAAATTAGAAAGAGAGAGAGAGATAGAAGGAGAGAGAGTAATGGTGAGGAAGAGTGGAAAGAGAGGTAAAGAGGGAAAGGAATTAAAGAGAGAGAGAAAGAGAGGTGGGAAGAGGCGTGTAAGCTAGCGTGAGAAGTACGTGACAGAGGGACAGAAAAAGTTATTATGGCAGACGATTTTGGAAAATTATGCAAGTAAGACTGATGTCTTGACAAGGAGGAAAAGTTTAGGCTAGGAGAGAGACAAACGTTGGAAAATGATTGAGAAATTAAAAAGAACGTTTGTATTTCATATTTCAATGGAAAGAAAACTTCATTTTGCATGATTTGGGTCATTTCTGAAGCCAATGATTTAAAGAAGCTGATACGGCAAAATTATGATTGAAATGATTGTTTGTAAGAAAGGAAGGAAGGAAGGAAGGAAGATAGGAAGGATGGATGGATGGATGGATGGATGGATGGACAGACTGATTGGTTGATTGATTGATTGATTGATTGATTGATTGATTGATTAATTGGTTGAGTGAGTGAGTGAGTGATTGATGGATAGAAAAATAGATAGATAGATGGATGGATTGATGGATGAATGAAGGATAGACAGGCAGACTGACAGATAGGTAGATAGACAGACAGAAAAGTTGACAGACAGACAGACAGAAAGATCGATCTATCGATAGATAGATAGATAAGTGGATAAAAAAGAATGATGAATGTATGAACGAATAGATTGATAGAGGAGGGAACGAGGGCTGGATGGAAAGAGTAAGCGATAGAAGGATGGATGAACGAATGGATTGTTGGATAGATGAATGGTTTTGATGTATCTCATTATCGGTTTTGATGTATCTCATCTTATCAAATTTCAGTAAAAATTTACAAAAACAGTTTATCTTCTGTCTGGGGGTGCCAAAAACACGCTTCAAGATATGTTCTTGACCCCAAGACAAAAGATAAACTGTTTTTACTTCAAATTTTTCTAAATTTTTACTAAAATTTGATAAGATGAGATACATCAAAAACCGGTCATATTTTCTTTATATAATTATTTTATTAAATTTCCTCTTACACTGTTACATTGAAATGTCTTAGACATATT
>NC_069001.1:4878282-4881042 GCF_001194135.2 Octopus bimaculoides | reverse complement strand
CCTCCTCCCGTTAAATACGTTAAGCAGATGTAAGATAAACTAAATACATGAATAATAACGAAATAATGCGAAACCCATTTTTGGATTTGGCGCTAAGACTCCCAAGAGTCAACGAAAAAAAGAAATATTTTGATATAGATATAGATATAGAGAATTTTAGAGTACGCAAGAGATCGTAAAATCTATCTATCTTTCTGTCTGCCAGTCTGTCTTTTTGTTTCTCTGTCGGTCTGTGTGTCTGTCTGCTTATCTATCATTCTATCCCTAAATCTATCTATCTATCTATCTATCTATCTATCTATCTATCTATCTATCTATCTATCTATCTATCTATCTGTCTGTCTGTCTGTCTGTCTGTCTGTCTCTCTATATATAAATATGTATGTATGCGTATATATATACGGTGTGTTATGAGAATTTACGAAAAGGTATCCAATAGAACTCAACAAATTCGTTAAGAATGGAGAAGAGAAGATGTTAAAATTTGAAAGAATTTTAATTCTTTCAAATTTTAACATCTCTCTTCTCCATTTTTAACAAATTTGTTGAGTTCTCTGGGACACCTTTTCGTAAATTCTCATAACACACCATATACAAGTATTATTTTCATATTCGCAAAGTTCCGCCAGTAAGCTGCCAGCAAAATATGAAGAATCTTTATTAGAAATCGCTTTCTTGGAACCCTCCAAAGTAAAAGGATGAAATATAATTCAACCTTTTCACATATACTCTTTTACTCTTTTATTCGTTTCAGCCATGGAACACCACCACATATATATATATATATATGTATTTGAGTGTGTATTTATATATACATATACACATGCACATACGTATACACACACACACACACACACACACACACACACACACATATATATATATATATATGTATTCTCCAGCTGGTTTTTTAATTATTCGACATTTTTTGGGGTCCCGTTCTACATTATATTATTTACAATTTTAGCAGTTTGATCCTTCCGCTCTCTATGCAATTGCACCCCACTCCCCCTCCTCCTGCTCCTCCACCACCACCACCACCACCGAACGATTCCCTCTTGACCCTTGTGGGTTTTTCCCCCTTTTCTACGCTCTTTGCTCTTGCTATTCTAGCGTCTCTAATCATTTTGTTTTATAAAGCTAATATGGCTTACGATATTTGTTTATTATTTCTTCTGAAGATTCGAAAGAAGAAACTGCTATCAAGTTACTTATCTTCAACTGAGTATATGTTAAACTTCCATTTTTCATTTGATCTCTCTCTCCCCCTCTCCCCCTCTCTCTCTCTCCCTCTCTCTCAATCTGTATATATTTATATATATTTATATATATAATATATATATGTATGTATGTATGTAGGTATGTATATATATTTTCTGCGATGATTTGATAAGCGGTACCGAGTTTTGCAATTCTGTAAATAAATAATAATATTTTATAAGCTTAAAGCTTATAAGCAATCACTGCGCAATGACTGAAGAAAATAGTCTAATAATGGGGAATATAAGCCCTCCTACGCATTACGAGAACCCTACTTTTTCCGTCAAGGGATTATATTCCCCAATATTAGACTATTTTCTTTAGGCGGTGCTCCAGCATGGCCACAGTCAAAAGGCTGAAACAAGTAAAAGAGTAAAAGAGAGTTATTGCACGGTGATCGCTTATAATCTTTAAACTTATAAAATATCATTATTATTATTATCATTATTATTATTATTATTATTATTATTATTATTATTATTACTATTATTATTATTATTATCATTATTGAGTGAGAGAGCAATGCATGCCATCAAAGTGACACTGGGGTAAAATATACGAAGCCCATTATACCCATCATGACTACCCGTCTGATAAGGGTACACTAGGCACATGCATCACAACCACATGTGCGCGACATGGTGATATCATATCAAGATAAACAGCACATGACCTTGCAGGTGAGGCCCAGTTAGAATTTTCTTCAGGTCGAGTAGCCCATCCCGCTCAAAAGGTCCCTGAATAAGGTTTGTTTAAGGATGTTGGGCAAAACACCCATGTTTCCAAAGGTGAATTATTCAAACCCCAAAGAATCCTCTCAACACATGGCTATGATGCTCACCAACTACTTCTGCTCATGATCATAGATGCACATATCGTCAACCACCAAGGGACATAATCAACTGGTTAAGGTCAAACAAGAGATAAGCAAATCTATGGTATTAAGCAGAATATTTGCTGTAGCCCATCTTTTATACCAAAGACAAAACAATGTACATGATAACACTTCCAATGAATTAAGCTCAGAAGCCATGAGAGCCACTGCCTGGTACTATTATTATTATCATTATTATCATTATTATTATTATTATTATTATTATTATTATTATTATTATTATTATTATTACTATATCTATATATATCTACTATCTCTTATCTGTCTATCTCTCTCCCTCTCTTGTTCTTCCTTCTTTCTGTTTTTCTCTCCCACCCTTTCCCTATTCTTCTCCTCTCCCCTTCACCGTTCCCTCTCTCTCTCTCACTCTTCCTCCTCGACTCTCTCGTCGCTGACACGTGACGAAAGGGGATCTATCTTTCTGTCCACTTCCTTCCTAAAGAAAAGACGTGCTTTTGCCTGTCTCCTCTCATGGCTCGTCCTCCTTGCGTTCATAATAATTTCCCCATCATCTTGGCTCAACAGCCCTCACCGTTTAATTTTACTGTCTTGTTCTCACTGTCCTGTTCTTGTTAACACTTTCACCCTCCGCAAAAAATCCCAAA
>NC_069001.1:4875554-4876497 GCF_001194135.2 Octopus bimaculoides | reverse complement strand
TATATATATATATTGTGAGAGAAAGAGGGGGAGAGAAAGAGAGAGAGAGAAATAGATTGATAGACAGACAGACAAATAGTTAGACAGACAGACAGACAGACAGACAGACAAACAGACAAATAGATAGATAGATAGATAGATAGATAGATAGATAGATAGATAGATAGATTGAGGGAGACAGGCAGGTAGACAGTCAGATACACAGACAGACAAAGAAACAGACAGATGTATCGACAGATAGACAAGATAAATTCCGATATTCGAGGAAATAGACTGACAGTTAGACAAGGCGTGCAAACTGAATCACGAACAGACATAGAAAAAGAAGAAGAAAAAAGGAAAAAGAAAAAAGAATGCAGTGCAAAGAAAGCGAAAAGAAACAGGAAGCTAATATGAGAGGTAGATAGGAAGCAGACTTGTACAATGAACGACGTAATCTTGTTGAGGTTTTATGCACTGGGAAGACATATTTACGTAGCAAGCGCTGCAATAGTAATACGTAAACAACATGTGCAGTGACTGCTAAGAAAACAACTGCAACAACGTTTTTATAGCAGACAAAGCAGATTCTGTTAAAGCTCTCCATCGGTTTGTTTGAAATAGCAATCAAAATCTTACTCAAATTTCTATTGATTTGGCTGATTTAGGGGTCAAATTTGGAAAAGAAAAACATTGAATAATATTGTGTGTATTTGTGGTGTATTTTATCGTCTGCCAAATTTGTTTTGGCCATTAGACTGAGGCCATGCTGGGGCACCGCCTTGAATTTTTAGTTGAATGAATCGTCCCCAGTACTTATTGTTCAAACCTTGTACTTATTCTATCGGGCTACCTTGCCGAGCCGATAAGTTACGGGAGTGCAAACACACCAACAACGGTTGTCAAGTGGTGGTGGGGAACAAACACAGACAGAAAGACACACACTCAGATAAACATATATATA
>NC_069001.1:4873432-4875440 GCF_001194135.2 Octopus bimaculoides | reverse complement strand
TATATATATATATATCCTTTCTACTTAAACCTGGAACCATGTGGTTGGGAAGCAATCTTCTTGCCGCAGATATACATATATGCAAGGTGGGCATGAAGATCTTTCACATTATGAATATAAAAACAAGAATAAATATAAAAAGAAAACACAACCATCCAGGAAAAATTTATTATGTTTCTGAAAAGTACATAAATAACAGTTGATTTTACTGGGTTTTAAAGACTATATTAGGCAAATGGCGGCCGTCGTTGGCAATACATTGATGCGGTTTCCGGAAGTCCTCCATGAGTCTCTGTCATCTCAGGTGATATTGCGTTGATTTCTTCACGAATCATTTCTTTCAAGTTTGTCTGTCTGTATCTTTATATATACATAGACATACATATACGCATACATACACGACAGGCTTCCACGCAGTTTCCCTCTCAAAACATTGGTCGGTCCGGTGCTAACCAACCGGCACTCCGTCGGTTACGACCACGAGGCTTTCAGTTGATCCGATCAACGGTACATCCATCTCATGAAACTAATTGTGCAAGTGGCTGAGCACTCCGAAACCACGCGTACCTTTAACATGGTTCTCAGGGAGACTCAGCATAATACACAGAGTGTGACAAGACTGGGTCTTTAAAATATGGGTACTACAGCTGAGCCGAATGGCACAATGTGAAATAAAGCGTCTTGTTGAAGGACACATCGCGGCGCCGGGAATCGAACTCACGTCCTTACGATAATGAGCCGAATACCCTAACCCCTAACCCACGTGCTTTCTCTCACACACTTGCCCAAGGTGACATGCAGTGAGACTGAACCTGAAACATCGTGGTTACAGAGCGATCTTCTTATCCACACACAGCATATAAAATTTATATGGTTCGGTCATCTTGAACGAAAACTGGCAGGAATTCTGGGCTTTATCAGGCACAAATATACAAGTCATGCATGAATCTACAACGGACAGTTCAGAACAGTTGTAAATTATTGGCCGAAGATTCACATATGACGTAACAGTTCGTGCTTGGCCAGCCCCAGGGTTCCATTCATTTTACGTTCTAGTTGACTAACTCCAATATCTTATGAATACTTTATATCCTATATCGAGCGATCAGTCTTCCATTGGTTGCTATTATTAACGTTTGTGTGTATATATATGTGTGTACTTATGTGTGTGTTTGTGCGTGTCAGTGTGTGTGGTTTCGTATGTTTGTGTAGATGCTTATATGTATGTATATACATAAATAAATACGACGTATATTTCTATACATACGCATATACATGTATGTAATATATGTTCTCTTTCTCGCTTTAATTTTGAATAAATTCTGACCAGTCACCTACATGGTCGCAAAGTAATAAGGGAAAGCATTTTGTTTCGTTCATAATCCTTTAAATCTTAAGGACTTCTTGCAGATTTTATGACCCTCATTTCGCGTTCATTTGTAGTGTACGAATTAAGGATTTGCGTTCTCCCCCCCCCCCACCACCACCCACCTAAATTCAGTCAGACTTTGCTCCAGGCGAGTTGGTATGTAACCTGTTGCTCCAATGAAAAAGGATATGAAGCTTAAAATGTATTTTGGTACGGGATTTGCAAAGAACTTACCAATGGTCCATAGATGTCCTCGTTTTCTTGTATTTGTCTATGTATGTATGTACGTGTGTATGTATGTACGTGTGTATGTATGTATGTATTTATGTATGTATGTATGTATGTATGTATTTATGTATGTATGTATGTATGTATGCATGCATGTATGTGTGTGTATGTATGTGTGTGTGCATGTGTGTATGTGTGTGTATCTGTGTGTGTATGTATATGTGTGTATCTGTGTGTGTATGTATGTATTCATGTATGTATGTGTGTATCTATGTGTGTGCATGTATGTATGTATATGTATGTGTATCTGTGTGTGTGCGCGCATATGTGTATGTATGTATGTATGTATGTATGTATGTATGTATGTTTTTTTATATGTATCTCCTGTTTTTAATCATTTAAATTCCTCCT
>NC_069001.1:4866361-4872365 GCF_001194135.2 Octopus bimaculoides | reverse complement strand
ACAGGCACTCAGAGACAACATCATCATCATCATTTCCTTCATCACAACCTCTAAGTGATTTAAACCAAAATAATATTCGCACAAATTATTTGTAAATCTTTGAAAACAATTAATGACAATGATTAATAAGAACAACGACAACAAGTAAAAAATCGATAATTGACAATTAACGACCCCACTAATTAGCAACTAATTAACAAGAAGAAGAACAGCGTAAACAATAATTAACCAACGATTCGTAACCACTGTAGCCACAATGTTTTACCACACACTAACAAGAATCAGAGCAAAAGCAGCAGCAGTAGCAGCAGCAGCAGCTAGAATAATTAACAGACGATTAGAAACGAAACCAATGAATGGACCACTGCATGGTCACTCAATCTGTTAGGAATAGCTACTACGTCTCCCTCAAATTACATCATACAGTCTTACATAAGGAAAGGATACGTTAAAAACGGTGTCCCCACGTTAATTCTTTCAATGATACGCACAATGTTGTATGGGAAGGGGGCCAACCGATTAGATCGACCCCTGTACTCAACTGGTACTTATTTTATCGATCCCGGAAAAATAAAAGACAAAGTCGACCTGGGCAGAATTTGAACTCAAAACGTAAAGATGGACGAAATGCCGCTAAGTACATTGACCGGCATGTTCGCCACCTTAATAACAACAAGAGCACTCAGAGAGCGCAAACCTCCGCCAAGGTATCACCAAGGTCCTCTCAACGATTAGCCAGGTCTGGTGAATATGGCGGACGACAGAGTGCTTCCAAGTTCAGATCCTGTAACTTGAGTAGCGTTCTTTGTGCAACATGTGGTCGAGCATTGTCTTGCAAGAGAATTGGCCTGTCTCTTTTGACCAATCTCGGTTGTTTAATTGCAAGTTCACTCATCATTTCATCCAATTGGTTGATGTATACATCCTCTGTAATTAACTTACCAGGTCTCATGAAGCTAGAGTGGATGACACCAGCACTGGACCACCAAACAGACACCATTAGCTTTTTTTGATGAGTATTCTTTTTTGGATTGTGTTTTGGCACTTTGTCTCTATCCAACCATCATGCAGAACACTTGCTATTGTTGAAAAGAATCCATTTTTCATCACATGTAATAATACGATGCAAAAATGGTTCGTTTTTATGCCGTGACAGCAAAGAACAGAAAGTTTCAAGACGACATGTCATTTGATGCTCGTTCAGTTCCTGTGGCACCCACTTGTCCAGCTTCTTTACCTTGCCGATTCGTTTCAGATGGTCCAATACAGTTGATATCGAAACATCAAACCTTGCTGCTAACTCATGCGTTGCTAGAGATGTATCCTCTTCTACTACAGTCTCCACCTCATCATTATCCACCTTGTTCTCAGGTCTACCACGATGCTGATTTTCAAGAGTAATGTCACCAGAACGGAACTCAAACTGTCTACGTACAGTACGCTCATTCGCCACATCTTCACCAAACACCTAATTGATGTCTTGAGCTGTTTGAAATGCATTGGTTCCACGACGGAACTCATATTCACAAAACAACACGAATGTTTTATCTATCTATGAGTTCACAAAAATTGATTTACAAGAGAAAACTCGCAATATAATCAGACGCCATGAATTGCATTTCGATAAGTGATGATGTAACTCTTCAATGTTGTAAAACAAAGGATTGTCAGGTTAAAACATTAGAGTTAACGACTGTCAAACTTGGTGCAGAAGAAAACAATGAGAAGAACAAATGGAAAACAAGACAAGTAACACAAAGAACGACCCTTTATCAGGTGTCGGCTTTCTATCTTACTCCTCATTTCGAGCACTGAACGACAATATGAATCTTCGAAGACAGCTGCTCCCATAAGTACCAAAATAAAATTTGGGACTTATGGAGGGTCAAAGCTGGGAACAAAAACAGGACAGTGGAGACACACAAGGAAATCGAACGAAAACAAACATGGAGGGTCGTTAGACCAGAACGAGGGTAAAATAGTGAACGCTGGTGAAATATGGAATAAGAATAAGCGGGGGAAAACGGAAGGGAGGGGAAGAGGATTGTGGGTAGAGGAATGGAAGATGGTTGGACAAAGAAGAGAAGTATAAAATGATGTGAAAGATATGGTGAGTGAAGAGTTTGACTGTCGTGGCTTGTGACAACAGACACATACGGGCTCGTCTGCATACGCAGTCACATATACACACTAACACATACATAGATGTACATGCACGCACACATATACACAAACACACATACATACACTCATCTACAAATACGCGTATATTCAAACATACACCGGTAGGTGTTTGATGGGGATGCGAAGTGGTACAAAAACATTCCCGGACTCGTAGAAGCATGAATAGGAAGACAGAGCGATGCGTAGATCGATCGATATGTAGGTAGAGAGATATATATGGACAAAGAGATAGACAGACACAATGACAGACAGACAGACAGACAGATAGATAGATGGATAGATCGATAGATAGATAGATAGATAGATAGATAGATAGATAGATGGATAGATAGATAGATAGGCTGGCAGAGATATAGACAAACAGACAGATAAATATATAGATAAATAGACAGAGATAGACAGACTGACAGACTGACAGACAGACAGACAGACAGACAGGCAGACAGACAGACGAATGGATAGATAATTCTGCTTACACAGAGATTAGAAACCCATACACACGCATATACACACTGCCATACACACACTGCCATACACACACACAGAGACACACACACATACTCATAGAGTTGCGAAGAATACGAGAGAGAGAGAGAGAGAAAGAAAGAGAGAGAGGGAGAGTGAGAAAGAGAGAGAGAGAGAGAGTGAGAAAGAGAGAGAGAGAGAGAAAGAAAGAGAGAGAGAGAGAGAGAGAGAGGGAGAGAGGTGAATCTTGACTCAATTAACCTCCAGCATTTAACTGAAATCTATAACCAACAACTGAACGAATTCTTCCCGCCTCCCTCTCGTTCGTTCTCTTTCCCCTCTTTCTTTCTCTCTCTCTCTCATTTTCTGTTTCACTGTCTGTTTGTCTCTCTCTCTCTCTCTCTCTCTCTCTCTCTCTCTCTCTCTCTTTCTCTTTCTTTCTTTCTTTCCCCTCTTTCTTTCTTTCTTTCTTTCTTTCTCTCTTTCTCTAATTTCACTGTCTTTCTCACTGACTTTCTCGCCATATCTACATACATTCATACATACATACATACGTAATACATACACACACATACATTCATACACACACATACATTCATACATACATTCATACATACATTCATACATACATACATACATACATACATGCATGCATACATATACATACATGCACACACGCACACACATGCATACATACATACATACATACACAACACACATACCCATCTCCTCCCCCTCCTCCTCTCTTCTATCGTTGTTTGTCTTTCTCTTTATTCTTTACTTCTTAATTACCCCCTCTTTTCTCTGCTGGCAGTGCCCGTTTTTTATTATTATTATTATTATTATTATTATTATTATTATTATTATCGTCGTCGTTGTTGTTGTTGTTGTTGTTGTTGTTGTTGTTGTCGCTGTTTGATGTCGACGCCGTTTTACGAAAATACTATTCATTCATTCATTCATTCGTTCGTTCGTTCGTTCATTCGTTCATTCGTTCATTCATTCATTCGTTCATTCATTCATTCATTCATTCTACTGTCCTCCTCCTCACCACCACCACCATCATCATCATCAGCACCACCACCACCAACAATAACAACAACATCCACCACCATCACCACTACAACCACCACTACCTCCAGCACCACCACCATCGATCATCATCACCATCATCATCAACATCATTATTATTATTATTATTGTTATTATTATTATTATTGGTGTTGTTGTTGTTATTATTATTATTATTATTAGTAGTAGTAGTAGTAGTAGTAGTAGTAGTAGTAGTAGTAGTAGAAGTAGTAGTACTCGGGGGTCGATAATTTAAGTACCAGTCAATTACTGAGGTGGATGTGATCGACCTACCCCACCCCTTCACACAAATTGTGCCTATAGTAGAAAGGATTATTATTATTATTATCAGTAGTAGTAGTAGTAGTAGTAGTAGTAGTAGTAGTAGTAGCAGCAGCAACAGCAGCAGTAGCTGTAAGGGTGTCTAGTCTTTGTTGTTGCTGTTATTGTTATGATTGGTGTAACGGGCTGCAGCAGCAACAGCAGTAGTAGCAGTAGTAACAGTAGTTGTAGTAGTAGTAGCAGCAGCAGTTGTAGTAGTTGTGGTAGTAGTGACAGCATTTCTACAGACACATGCATACATATACACATGCACGCACACACATGCACGCGCGCGCACAATCACACACACACACACACACACAAACCACAGAGAGTGATAGACAGACGAACACATAGATAGATAGATAGATAGATAGATAGATAGATAGATAGATAAACAAACAAAGGTATATATGTGTGTGTGTCTATATATATATGAATAAATAGATACACACATACATAGAAACAACAATACCACGTTTATTATGTAACTGCATCGAGGAACACGCATGCACACGCTTGCACACAACAACAACAACAACAGCAACAGCCACAGCAGCAACAACAGAATCACAACAACAACATATAGGATAACAGACGAACATGAGAGAAAATATCGTCACAGTGTTACAAGAACAATACACAAGAAAGTCACCAATATAAACGAATATAATTATGATGTGAAAATAATATAACAATTAACAACAACTAGATCATTTGAGCAATATATAAATAGAGAAAATATTACAATAACATACAGTACAGATGTAATATAACATGATATGAATATTGCTATAATATAATTGTAACATAACTAGAACATTTTATGTTACAGATAGATGAAGAACGAAATTTGGCAGAATATTTGAACATAACCTTTCATTATATATATCCATCCATCTTCTTACAGACTCATCTATCTATCTATCTATCTATCTATCTATCTATCTATCTATCTATCTATCTATCTACCTACCTATCTATCTCACCGTTTATCCATCCAGTTAATGTTATATATGATATAGTCACACAAGAAACACGCACAACATACGTACATATATTTATATAAACACAAAGCGCAAGCACACACGATATATATATATAGACAAATGGCTATATAAAACTATCTATTTCTACACAGTGTTACCAGATATTTGCATGTAGTGTTTACACATTGTTTTGCGAGCTGTTCTGGACATTACATCCAAGAGAGCTTCCCAAAAAATGGCGATCTTCACGCTTAGAATATTTACATTCGGTGCAGTGTCCCTGTTTGTGTTTGGATTTCTTCCACATCGAGTACTCACGGGTAAGTGAAATTGCTAATGAATTCTTTATAATCTCCTCATCCGAAACTAAATTTGTTTATCTGTCTGACTTATCTGCCTGTCTCTCTGTCGAGTTACCAAAATTCATCTGCATTGTTATAAGAATACCTAAATATTTGAATGCCGTTCTAGCTATGTATCTGTTGACAGACACGCTGTATAATACACACACGAAAATAGACGCACGCACACACAAACGAGTGCACACGCGCACACGCACAAAATGCGCGCGCGCACACACACACACACACAAGATTGCGTATACGCGCACGCACATATGTTTATGTATGCATAAAAATGGATAAATATAGACACATATTTACCCATGTGTATGTGTATATAGATATACATATATATGAACACATACATGTGCATATATATCTTCATATAAAAGTACACATATATATATATATATATATGTATATATAGTTTACATACATATCTATATTCCTATACAAAAACGCAAACACACATGCTTATGTATTTATTTTGTATATGCATACATACATATATTGTATAAATATACACGCACACACATACATATATACATACATTTGCATGAAGATACAGACAAATGTACACCAATATATATACCTACATTTCTCTCTCTCTCTCTCTACTTTATATTTATATAT
>NC_069001.1:4861728-4864752 GCF_001194135.2 Octopus bimaculoides | reverse complement strand
TTAAAAAGAAATCTATGCCAACTTTTCGGTGAGCGAGACGATTAGAAAGTCTCACGGGCCGCAGATTGTCCATGACTAATTTTGTTGTTTGCGTGCGTGCGTGCGTGCGTGCGTGCGTGCGTGCGTGCGTATGTGCATGGAAATGATGAATGTGAACGAGAGACAAGGGGTTTGTGTGCGTGTGTGTGTGTGTGTGTGTGTGTGTGTGCGTGTGCGTATGTGAGTGTGTGTGTGTGTGTGTGTGTGTGCTCATTGACAAGTGTGATGGCACGAAACTGTAAGCCAATGTGTCACTCCAACACATTGACACACACACACATTGACACACACACACATTGACACACACACACATTGACACACACACACACATTGACACACACACACACATATCTATCTATCTTTCTATCTATCTATCTATCTATCTATCTATCTAGCTGTCTGTCTATGTCTGTCTGTCTATCTGTCTATCTGTCTGTTTTTCTACTTGTCTATATCTCTAGCACACATTTCATATATAATGTGTATATGCGTGTGTCTATGTGTGTATGTGTGCGTGTATTTGTGTGTGTGTATGTGTGTGCATAGAAGCATTTATATATATATGTGTGTGTGTGTGTGTATGCGCGCATATGTATGTCCACAGGTACACATATACATGCATTCTTATAAATACGTAAGCGTGTTTAGAATGTGTGTATGCACACGTGTTATGCAGACTTGAGATGTACACGCAGGGAGAGAACATCTTCAGCGTCTAATCGATAACTGCTTTGTGTATACACAAATATATATACAAATCTGCATATACGCGACACGTATGCACATGCATATATATATGTATATATATATGTGTGTGTGTGTGTGTGTGTGTGTGTGTATCGTTATTCAGTTTATTTCAAGATTTCTTGCCAATAGATAAAGAACCGGTTTCTAACCTAGATCCAAGGTTTCTTCACTGGAATTTCCACATCAATAACAGGGAATTTTTATATGTATGTATGTATGTATGTATGTATGTATGTATGTATGTATGTATGTGTGTACGTACGCATGTATACATGCATGCATGGATATGTTGTCAGATGTTGTCCGCCGTTTCTGTTGGTCAACTCTTACAGTGTCTATTGATGCGCTCTCTGCTGCATCCCAAAGTTCCCTGCCTTAGTGTTCACGACATACTGATATATATATTGCTCGACAGGCTCTGAAGGAAGCGTGCCACAAAAAAAAAAAAAAATCATTGCTGCAGCCTATTCGACTCCAAGTCGTAACTATTCAGACTTCGTCGATCACGTGGCCAATATTCTAGCGAATCATGATATCGTGGGATTGCTGACTATTCCCTCTATATATGCATGAATCCCTACCGAGCCTTCTTTGTAGGGAGGTTAATTTTCATAAAGCATCTTCCAGGTAGTAAAACAAAATCTGGATGATGTTACCCCTCCACTTCCAGGGGGTAAAGTAAAATCTGGATGAACGCAGTAGAGTCAAAGACTATCCAAAAGCTGTGAATAAGAGTCCATTAATCATTGGTTAGATATCTCTTTCGGTGACAGAATTCTCTGAAGTAACACTAACGACTTCGTTTGCATCCGACGCTGCAGATTTATTTTTCTTTTTAGACGAAAGCATATGTGGTTCAGACATTGGAGCTGGTCCTACGTAAGACCTTTCCTCGGTGTAAAAAGGTTCAAGCCCAGGCATTGCTTGATTTTTTAACATCTCTGTTATACATTGCACATTAAGGCTGCAGATTAAGGTTAAACACTCGAAGGCAAGTTCGTGATGGAATGAAGGCGTTTGTCAGCATGGATAAGCTTTCTGAAAACCTGCTGCAAGAGGTGCTCGTCATTTCCACATCTGTGCATATGTATATGCACACACACACACATACTAGAGTGAACACGCCATCTTTAAGATAGCATGTTATACATTGGTTTGATCTCATTGTATCATATATTCTATTGTGTATGTGCGTAAGTATACATATGGCATGGAAATGGGAAGAATGCTAGCAAGATCTGCAACATGAATGCAGCTCGAAAATAAATACATACATACATGCATGCATGCAAACATGCATACATACATACATACATACATACATACGTACGTACATACATACATGCATACAACCGCTTTAGTAATTGTACATAGATTATAAATTCACATTCATAACAATAACTGGTTTACTTGGATTTATAAGTAAATATCTAAGTGAGAATTTGAAACGTCTAAAGCCTAAGTGAGAATTTGAAAATGGTATGTTCTTGAATTACCCTAATTTTTCTTTATTTTCCATCATTGCTTCGCGCAGCTACTTATGTACTTGATCAGACCGGGCGGTCTACGTGTGCGACAAATCACTAAAACTAGTATTTGGTAGGTAGAAGATCGATTTCTGGTGACGACAAAGACTGTGTTCTCAGCGATGAGAGCGTAGGTGACTCCGCAGTTCAGAGCTGGAAGCACACGGGCGTCCCAAAATGTCACACCGACAGTCTGTTGATTAGATTGATTGCGAATGCTGCCCTATGACGTCTTTCTCTTGCAGAATCGAGACGCTGTCGCCGGTCCTCTTCGATATCAGCTGCTGCTCGTGGAGAATTTACTGATTTATTATGATGTTAAGAATTTCTGTCAGCTCTGGGTTACTTCTCTTTGGTGTCCGCTACTAAAGACGACTAAAAAGCCAGATATGCACATCTAGCGGTCGACAGAGGGCGCTTTGATCTGATAATGGTGTCGTTATATCTTTTTACCATAACGGAGAATTTTTTCTCGATCATGAAGTGCAGCGAAATTATTGACATGAAATATGTCACAAACATATTTGATCTAACCTATATGTATGCGTGTGTGTATGTGTGATTGTGTGTGTGTGTGTGTATACATATATACACGCACACATACACATATATACATGTATATATATTTATATATATATGTATGTATAAGTATACGTACGTATATATATGTATGTCTCTCTCTCTCTATATATATATATATGTATATGTATAT
>NC_069001.1:4860158-4860780 GCF_001194135.2 Octopus bimaculoides | reverse complement strand
TATATATATATATATATATATGGAAACACCATATGTTATTTCATGAATAGGAAAAAAGACTTCTTAAGATAATGAAAAAAAAAAAGGATAAAAGATAAACTCTGGCGTGGTTCTCTCCCCCTGAAGGTGAATATTCACCCTCTCTGTCACCTCATAGTCTCTCTCTCTCTCTCCCTCTCTCTCGCTTTCATACTTTGTAAGCACTACAAGGAACTGTAGTTCCCAGTGAAGTAACCATGAGTATATCTGTATAAATATATGTGTGTATATACAGACACATACACACATACTAGAGCGAATACACTATCTTTAAGATACCATGTTATACATTGGTTTGATCTCATTGTATCATATATCCTATTGTGTATGTGCGTAAGCATGCATATGCCATGGATATGGGAAGAATGCTAGCAAGACCTGCAACATGAATATAGCTGGAACATCAATAATGGAAAATGTAAAGTTGAGCAATAAAATGAAATACTATTATGTTAAAAGGACAAGCATTTATAAAGCAATGAAATCGTACTACCTAATTACTGCCAATAAATTTCATAATGCATGTATGCATATATCTATCTATCTATCTATCTATCTATCTATCTATCTATCTATCTATCTA
>NC_069001.1:4855351-4859012 GCF_001194135.2 Octopus bimaculoides | reverse complement strand
TATATATATATATATATTACACCATTTTGTAATATATATATGTTTGCGAATTATGTGTATCTGATGGTCTGCGGCTTTCATCTCTATAACCCATTTCTACATCTGTCTGTCTGTCAATTAGTAAAGGAAGCGATACACGTTTATAAAGAGATGAGAGAGGTTTTAGTAGGTCAAGAGGTCACTGTATTGATACAGCAAGTTATTTGGTTTTGTTTCAGCCATCGTAGACAAGACCACGCTGGAGTACATCCCCCGTCACGTGGTTAGAACGGATACATCACCGTTAGACGTGTGTTTTTTACGGCTTCTGCTCTTGGTGATTTATCTTTTTCTAACAGTGGTGGCCTTTAAGGATCTGGCACACACACACACACACACACACACACACACACATACATACGTACTCATGCACACACACATACATACATACACACACATACATAAATATATACATACAACATACGTACATACACACATATATATATTCATATATACACTACTTGCCTACGAACTCTCTCACTCTATCTCTCTTTCTTCTCTCTCTCTCTCTTTATCTCTCTCTCTCTCTCACTCATACACACATACGCACACTTACACAAGCATATACTCTTTCATTCACACACACACACACACACACACACACACGTACACCAACACACATACATTCACAAACAATCACACACATACACACTTACACACAGTCATACACACATACTATTACATTTTTACACACACACATACTATTACATTTGCGCACGCACACACACAGACCAACACATTCACACTTCACCAAAACGAGCTTACCCACGCAATAAATCACAGCACTCTCTCTCTCTCTCTCTCTCTCTCTCTCTCACACACACACACACACACACACACATACACACACGTACATACATACACACATATACGCGCACTCGCACTAACACACACTTTTACATTTGCACTTACTCACACACACACACACTCCAATACAAGACAAAGATGGCTGACATTAGTGATTCCCAAACTTCATCAACGCATTGTTCATCAAAAATTCAACGTTTATGACTTCCCTGTTATCAAATAGACTCGCCCCATTGTCAAAATAGACTCACCCAATCATATAACCCAAAAAGAACTGCTATGTGATCACACTGTACTCGAGAAATAACACCAAAACTTCCCTCAGATAACACAACACTGACTTAAAAATGGAATGTTACACAGGATGGTCACAGTTGGAAAGCCTTTGATGAAGGAAAATCTTGGGCAATAATACCACAAAGAGCCAACGAATAAACTTCAACACATGGCAACCTAATTCTTCTTTAAATATTGACTACTGTCTTTGAAGGAATGAAGACCACATTGGATAGTGTAGCTCAAGATACATTATGCCTAAAAAATGAAAAAAGAAAAAGAACGCAGAAATATTTTACATCTTCAGTTTGCTGCGACTAAATAACAGCAATAATCAATATATATATATATTATATCTTTTACACACACGCACACATACACACACACACACGCACACGCACGCCCACACATACACACACATATACAGACACACAGATACATACACACATGTATATGTATGTATGTATATTACTACTTATATGTACACATACACACACACACACACACACATATATATATATATATAATGTGGAGGCGCAATGGCCCAGTGGTTTGGGCAGCGGACTCGCGGTCGTAGGATCGCGGTTTCGATTCCAAGACCGTGTGTTGTATTTATTGTCAATACTGCGATACTGTGACATATGTATGTATGTACGTACGTACGTATGTATGTATGTATGTATGTATGTATGTATGTATGTATGTATGTATTCAACAACTTTGGCTTTGCAACCAGTACTCAAATCAGAAGACAAAGGTCTTGCACCAGCCTGTCTTTCAGAAGCAGTCGAAGAGGAAAGCCTGAATGTTGTTGGGGAAGTCGGCGTGCCTCGACAGCACACTCTCCAGATTTGTGAACATTGACGATGAAGTCGGCACACGCATCGTGAAGGAACGTTCAGCATTCGAGCGGCTACGGGAATCAGTGTGCGAGAGGAGGGACATTAGGCTGGCCAACAAGCTAGAGAAAGGTAGATAAAGGTATACGAAGTTAGACGAAGTTAGACGAAGGTAGACAAAGCAGATGTACTGTCTTCGTTAGTGCATGCGTGCGAAATCTGGACGTTTTACGAACACCACGTCAAAAAGTTAAACCGTTTCCACATGAACTGCCAGAGAAAGCTATTGAATCTCACTGGGCCTGAAAAGGTCCATGAAGAGAAGTCCTCTCTCGAGCTGATCTGCCAAGCATTTACACACTGCTGAGAAGAGCGCAAGTCAGGTGGTCAGGCCATCTTGTTCCCCAAGAAACTGTTTAACAGCAAACAGGCGGAAGGCAAGTACATGCAAAGGAAGGAGAGAAAGCGTTTTAAAGATACACTCAAATTTTCATTGAAGGGCCTTGAGATCGACCCCAACACAAAGGAAACGCAAGTGCAAGATCGCCCCGCTTGGTTAAGCTGCATCACAAAAGTGTCACTTCCTACGAACAGAACAGGACTGCAGAAGTACAAAGAAAACGCAAACTGCGCAAGTCCGGAGCCAGTCTCGGCCTTCAGCTTCAGATCAGTAACCCTCGACCATCGGACGAATGTTCCGAGCACGCATCGGACTGACCGGTCACAGCCGGATATACCGTGTTCCGTATTCTTCTCCCATGTGAGGTCCTTGCTCATCGTCAACAACGACGGAAGAACTATGGCATGATATGATATGCATATGCACGCAAATGCTCGTGATAAATGTGAATGTGTGTGCACATGTGTGTGTGAGAGGGAGGGGGTGATTTCAAATTTTGGCACAAGATCAGCAATTTCGGGTGAGTGGGTATTCGATTGGATCGTTCACCCAAGTACACAACTGATACATATTTCATCAGCCTCGAAAGGATGAATAGCAAAGTCGACCTCGGCAGAATTTGAACTCAGAACGTAAAGACAGACGAAATGCCGCTAAGCATTTTGACCAGCGTGCTGACGGTTCTGTGAGCTCACCGCCTTATATGCAAACATACACACATATGTATGTATGTATGTATGTATGTATGTATGTAAGCGTGTCTGTGACCGCGAGTGAGTGTATATTTCCATTACACACACACACACACACACACACACACACACATACACACATACACACACATACACACACAAAAGATTTCTCCTAATTCAAGATGTACTTCAAACTCCCCTCCTTCCACTATCTCACTGTCTGCCTCTCTGTCTGTCTCTTTGTCCTGTTTCTCCTCTTTCTTTCTCACTCTCACTCTCTCTCTCTCACACACATACACGCTCCTCTCTCTCTCTCTCTCTCTCTCTCTCTTTTCTCTCTTTCCTTCTCCCTCTCTGCCTTCTCATCTTCTCTTGCCTGTCTGTCTGACGATGATAACGAGGCAGTGATTATTACGATTGGTACTTTTTTAACCTTATTTCATTTCCTTTCATTTCGTTTTATTTCTGAAGTAGACATAAATAAATAAATAAATATATAAATAAATAAATAAATAAATAAATAAATACACACACATACAAGTACATATATATTCTTGTGTGTGTATGTATGTATATATATATATATATATATATATATATATATATAT
>NC_069001.1:4851677-4854944 GCF_001194135.2 Octopus bimaculoides | reverse complement strand
GGCGGCGGTGGTGGTGATGGTGGTGGTGGTGGTGGTGGTGGAAGACTTCGAAATAATGAAAAACAGAAGAGAACATACATACATACATACATACATACATACATACATACTTACATACATGATGATGGCCGTCCACTCGTGACCGGGTAAGGCCATTGCTGACCTTCAGGAACATTGTGCGCTCTAGGACTAACTTTTATTTTGCATCTGCGGCTCCGTTGGTGGCATACAAGACTGCAAACATTGCAAGCCAAGCGTTCCCCATTCACTGTTCTAGAAGTGCGCTTTCGAACATCATGCTTAATTTCTTCATGAAAGTGTCGACCCCCTCCTTAACCTGTTTCCTCCATTTGTGGTGATGACAAGCATTGTTCTCCCAGTCAGCTTCTTGCATATCACAGGCCTTTAATGAGGACTTGAGACAGTCCTTAAATCGTAGCCTTGGTTTCTGCCAGGGTCTCTTTCCATTCACAAGTTCCCCATATAGCATCTGCTTAGGGATCCTGCTATCCTTCATTCTAATAAGGTATCCAGTCCGACATAACCGGTGCTTGTGCACCATTGTCTCAATACTCAAGATATCAGCTGTCCTCAGGACCTGTGTGTCCGGAATTTTTAAGGTCCAGCCAACATTCAGAATGTGTCTGAGACATCCCTGATGAACGCGTTCAAGGACCCTTACATGACGCTTGTAAAGGGTCCATGTCTCACATGAGTAAAGGAGCGATGTCAATACACATGCACGGTACACGTTTGCTTTGTGATGCCATGCTGAGACCAGACACGAGACTGAAGCGATCGGAAGGAATCAGTCGCAGCCTGAAAGATATTTCATCATCCAGGGAGCAAGAACGGCTGAGTGTGCTGTAGACAAACTGGGCGGCACATACATACATACATACATACATACATACAGACAGACAGACAGACAGACAGACAGACAGACAGACAGACACATATCAAAACAAAGATCAAATGTCGTTCCTGAGCCATAGGCTCATAAGGTCAGTTATCCGGATTCTGTGACGTATATAATCCCCACTGGGAGGGGACGCAGGTTCCTCGCAGGATTACTCACTTCTACCAGTTGAACGGAATGGAGCGACGTGATATGAAATGTTTCGCTGAAGAACACAACGCATTGCCCAATCCGTGAAGCGAAACCATATTCTTACGATCATGAAGCAGCATCCACATATGCACATGCACATACATACAAAAACATACAAATACATACATACGTGCTTACATACATACATGCATACACACATACATACATACATACATACATACATACATACATACATACATACATACATACATACAAAAACTCTCGTACCCAAACAGATGCACATACATACACATCTATACACAACATAGTTTTGTGTGTGTATAAATATGTAAGGATATATATATATGTGTGTGTGTGTGTGTGTGTGTGTGTGTATCAATATATATGTATCTATATATAACGTATATGCCTATATACACTCACACACACACATACCTTTGTATATACTTACGTACATTGATGCTTAAAAGATATCTATGCATAAATGCGCGCGAGCACATAGATAAAAGACTGATAGGTCGATAAATAGATCGATAAATAAATATAAATATACGCGGGTGTGTATACCTACATACTTACAGACACACATACGCATGCATTTATATAGACATATATATGCGATACACGCGCATATATATTTATATATATATATGTATATGTATATTCATCCGTATATCTATCGATGTAGCTATTGATTTGTGGATGTCATTTCTACAAGCAATGAATATATTGATTCATCGATTTATTGATGTGATTCATTTCCCAATACAAACAGATCATAAATTAACATGAAACAAGAACTACAAAACTAACAAACAAACACACACAGAGATATACATAAATATATATATATCATATATATACATACATGCATTCGTATACATACATATATATACATATATATATATATATATATATATGTATATATATATATATAGACACACGCACCTATATATATACATACATACACACATGTATAAATATTATACTATACTGTATTAATACCATGAGGTACCCAAAAGAAACCGGAATTTTGCAATATTGTTTCATCCACTTAGCTTTACATGTTTACTCTTTTACCGCCTTCAAAGTGTTCTCCATTTGAAGTGATGCATCGGTCCAAACGTGTTTTCCATTATTCGAAACAGTGCTGGAACTCTTGCAAAGTTATGCCCTTTAACTCCCTCGTCGTTTTTTCTTCATTCCTTCCACATCTTCAAATTCCGTAGCTCCAGCTTTCATCGCCAGTGATGACCTTCGAAAAAAAGGGTCCGGATCAACTTCCAACAGTTCTTTCAGTTCGCAACACGTATTCAATCGTGACTGCTTTTGATCTTCCGTAAGCAATCGAGACACAAATTTTGCTGCAACTCTATTCATTCGCAATTCCTCGTTCAGAAGTCGTTGGTAGGAGATCCAGGACTCACAAGTCATATCGACAAGTTCGTCAATTGTTCTACGACGGTCCTCCAAGATCAATTCATCAATTTTACTCTTTTACTCTTTTACTTGTTTCAGTGATTTGACTGTGGCCATGCTGAAGCACCGCCTGTACTCGAGCAAATCGACCCCAGGACTTATTCTTTGTAAGCCTAGTACTTATTCTATCCATTATAACACCTTAGTCCCCTTCAGTGACCGTAAAAGACAAACGAGGAGAAAGCTGCAATTTACAATGTGACATGTAGAAGTTCCGTTTCCTGTAATAACTGGGAGCGAGCCAAGGGAAATCTTATACACCCCTCGTATAAGGCTTGAAATTTTGGGGGACGAGGCTAGTCGATTACATCGGACCCAGGCTTTTAAAAGAGAGATGCTGGCGTCGATTCGTTCTACTAGACAATTCTTCTAGGCAGTGCCCCGGCATGGCTACAATCTAATGACTGAAACGTGTTAAAGATAAAAGGGTCAAAGGACATCTTGACCAAGATCGTCGCTGGTTAGTCAGTCCGAAAAGCACGGGTTAACAAAAGGATCTCTCCCAATCGGTGCAGTCCGCAACCCTCAACCACCACCACCACCACCAACAACAACAACAACAACATCAGCAACAACAACACCACACAAACAACAACAACAACACCACACAAACAACAACAATATTACCAGCAGAACCACCACCACTACCGCCACCACCCTCACACTCGGTACCATTACCTTTACCTTCACCTTAACCACTGTCACCACCAGCACCA
>NC_069001.1:4850588-4851550 GCF_001194135.2 Octopus bimaculoides | reverse complement strand
CCGCCACCACCACCACTACCACCACCACCACCACCACTACCACCACCACCACCACCACCACCACCTACCTGTCCTAATATGATGGTGTGACACATCATGATCATTGGGTCGGAAATTGAATTCTTAATTGGTTGGTGTAATGGAGGATTTAATGAAGCTGTGGAAAATTAATAAGATTCACTATACTTATTGTGGTGGATAATAGCTTTAATTATTTATGACATAGTTTTAATGGATGATAATAGCTTTAATTAGCGATGAGTAAAGTGGTGTGTTAAACGCATGCTCGGACATACGGCGATACCAATATTATATATACACACATACACCATACACATACACACGTAGATCTATCTATTTGTCTGTATGTATGTATGTATGTATGTATCTATCCATACATACATACATACATACATACATACATACATACATACATACATACACACACACACACACATATATATGTGTTGAGAAGCACATTTGGCCGTAACAATATCGCGGTTTCGATTCCCAGATCGGGCGTTGTAAGTGTTTATTGAGCGAGATCACTTAAAGCCCCACGAGGTTCCGCCAGTGGGTGGTGGCGAGCCCTGCTGTACTCTTTCACCACAACTTTCTCTCTCACTCTTTCTTCCTGTTTCTGTTGTACCTGTATTCCAAAGGGTCAGCCTTGTCACACTCTGTGTCACTCTGAATCTCCCCGAGAAATACGTTAAGGTTGCACGTGCCCGTGGAGTGCTCAGCCACTCGCACGTTAATTTCAGGAGCAGGCTGTTCCGTTGATCGGATCAACTGGAACCCTCATCGTCGCAACTGACGAAGTGCCACGACGATTTATGTATGTGTGTGCATAGATACATACATATATAATTGTGTGTGTGTGTATCTATCTATCTATCTATCTATCTATCTATCTATCTATATATATATATATATATATATATATATATATATATATATAT
>NC_069001.1:4838548-4842672 GCF_001194135.2 Octopus bimaculoides | reverse complement strand
AGAGAGAGAGAGAAAACGATGTGGTATATATATATATATGTACGTATGTATAAAATATAAACGTGTATCTCTTAATGTCATACTGTATTGTTTATTATTTATTTATTTATTTATTTATTTGTTTATTTTGCAACAGAATGGCTGAAGGCAAAACCGAATTTAACGTTGATTGAAACAGAAGGACATTTGTACCACACCCTCCTCACGAATTACAACCGACACGTCAGACCTTCCGTCAACGGACCGGTTCTCGTTAACTTGCAACTTTCTCCACATACTGTTGACCTGGTAACCTCTTTATTTCTCTTTCTCTCTCTCTCTTTCTCCGTAACTACCAATTCTTGTATCATTAATTTAGTCATCAATCTGTACTCTCTCTCATTCTCTCTCTCTCTAATGACTTGCTGGTTTATATATGAGTCCAGTGGAGCGGAAAACAACTAAAATATTTATGCAGCCTCGCCACAGTTCAGGACCTTACTAATTTGCTGTGACATAAAAGTCTGTTGAGCTATAAACAGGTAGTTTTGGTATCACTATATCTAAGCGTAATCATTATATATTTGTATATATATATATATATACATACTAACTTAAACGACACACTCCTTGTGGACTTTTGAGAGTTCCTGCGGAGGGCCTAATTGGCCTGCGGCCCACAACTAAAGAGAGTGATAAGAATAAAGCATTTATTGGTACCCTTCGTCTGCCGTTACGTTCGGAGTTCAAATTCCGCCGAGGTCGACTTTGCCTTTGATTCTTTCGGCGTCGATAAATTAAGTACCAGTTACGCCCTAGGGAAGATGTAATCGACTTAATTCTTTTGTCTCTCCTTGTTTGTCCCCTCTATGTTTAGCCCCTTGTGGTCAATAAAGAAATTAATAAGAAATTAATTACTTTAAATTCAGTTTAAATGGAAAACCTTTTACGAATATCTTCTCCACCAACATCGACGATCGTTCTTCTTCTTCCACAACCACTACAATCACCACCTTTCTTTCTTCTTCTCCTTCTCCAAATCCATGTCTTTTCTTTCTTTCTTTCTCCCACTAATTCCTTACCAATGCTTCCTACATTTGATTTTTCTTTTTTTTTTTCAATAGGATGAACATTCGATGACATTTAAAATCCATGGATATCTCACAAAAACCTGGGACGATGCCAGATTTCATTGGAAGCCCAGTGAATACAACAACCAAGAAAATATCCGAATTCCTGTGCAAAATATTTGGTATCCTGATATAGTTCTTTACAACTTGTAAGTCCAAAACTTCAGTCTTGGTATATCGAAGCATATCTGCAAAAAAAAATTGTAGAATTTTATTCGATTAGGAATGCATTCCCCTTTACAATCTAAATTTCACATACACACTCACGTAAACGTAAGTTACAAACTAGAAAGCAAGCGGTCAATACCTCATAGGCGGATTAATATATTTTTCTTAACTAGAAGACTGCATTGAATAAGATATCAATGGTTTCATGCGAGCAATATCGCAGTTATTGAATAGTAGTGGGGAAAATATTAATGACAGCTCAGTCATCTTGTTTATAAGAAAGTGCAAACGAAAATTCGTGACCTAACGGGTAAAACAAAGACTTAGATTGGAGCTTGGTGCAACCGCTGGCTCTCAAGACCTCAGTCAAACCATCCAACCCATGCCAGAATGGAAAACGGATGCTAAACGATGATGATGATGATGACGATGACGAAAGGTCTGAATGAGTAAAGGGAGGCAATCTGTCAGTAACTGTAGCATTGGGTGCTTCCCTTATATAAATCTACATGCACACACGCACACACACACACACACACACACACACACACAGGGCACACAAATAACGGGTTAAAATTATGATTAAGAGTAGATAACCAATCAAAGAAAGCGATACAAACAAGGGGGAAAAGTGTGTTCCAAACAAAGTGTGAAAGTACATAGCAACAAAAACAATCAAAGAAGTGTGCAATTAATACAAACACAGAAAAAATGAAGAAATACAAGAATATCTAATGATATTCAGTTATTTCAAGTTTAATTTATTAAAAATAATTTCAACGAAACCAAACCAACACAATATAATATATTGCACACAATATGCTACAAACATCGTACAAGCAATATTCTATCATTATATGTATGTTTGGGTATAAACATGTATATACATACATATATATATGCATGTATATATATATATATATATATATATATATATATATGTATGTATGTATGTATGTATGTATGTATGTATGTACACACACACACACACACACACACACACACACACACACACACACACATTCTTTACAACAAATTTATATCTATACTACCCTGCATTTCAATCTAGTCCGTTCTGTGATTTTTATCAGAGTGTATAATTACAATAGCTAATGACCACCACTACAGTTTATCTGCCAAAAATTATTGTCTTTTCATCTGTGTTCTATTTTGTCAACAGTGTCGAACAGGCTATTCCTTCTACCGCCAACGACGACGTGCTTGTGCTAAACTCTGGCAGTGTATTCTACATGCACCGATTGGTTGAGACGGCAGTTTGTGTACCTGATATGTCAAAATTCCCATTCGACACACAGACGTGCAACTTGATTTACGGATCGATGGTGTACAACGGTCTGGAAGTAAACATCTCCTCACATTTCAGTTCGCTTGTTACTTCAGATTATGTACCAAACAACAAATGGGAACTCGTCAGCGCAGAAACCGAAGTAAGGAGAGATAACTCTTACTGTTATTGTTGTCATGCTTACGTGTGTGTACGCGCGCGCATATGTGAGTATGTGTGTGCATGAATGTGTGTGTGTGTGTGTGTGTGTATTATTCGAGCTGGCAGAGACGTTAGCATGCCGGGTGAAATGCTTACCATCATTTCATCCGTCTTTACGTCCTGAGTTCAAATTCAGCTGAGGTCGAGTTTACCTTTCATCTTGTAAGGGTCGTTAAGATAAATACCAGTTGATTACTGATATTGATATAATCGACTTAGTCCCTCACCCGAAATTGCTGGCCTTGTGCCAAAATTATTATTATTATTATTATTATTATTATTGTTATTATTATTATTGTTGTTGTTACTGTTATTGTTATTATTATTATTATTATTATTATTATTATTATTATTATTATTATTATTATTATTATTATTATTATTGAGTGAGAGAGCAGCGCATGCCTTCAAAGGGACACTGGAGTACAAATATACGAAACTCAATATATCCATTATGACTACCCTTCTGATAAGGGTTACACCGGGCACATGCATCACAACCATATATGTGTGATATTGTAATCTAATATCAAGATAAACGGCGCATGAACTTGCAGGAGGGGCCCAGTTAGAATTTCATTCAGGTCGAGTAGCCCATCCCGCCCAAAAGGTGCCTAAATGAGGATTGTTTAAGGATGTTGAGCAAAACACCCATATTTTCAGAGGTGAATTGCTCAAACCCCAAAGATTTCTTCCCAATACACGTCTATGATGCTCCCCCACTACTTCTGCTCGTGATCAGAGATGCACATATCGTCACCCACTAAGAGACATGCTCAACTAGTTAAGGTCAAACAACTGACAAGCAAATCTGTGGTATTGAGCAGAATATTTGCTGTAGCCCATCTTTTATACCAAGACAAGACAATGTACATAATAACACTTCCAATCAGTTAAGATGAAAAGCCATGAGAGCCACTGCCTGCATCCGGGCATTATTGTTGTTGTTGTTGTTTCTATGGCTATGATTTTTTTGTTACCGTCATTCTGTCATCACGTCAGCACTGAACTGAAACCAGAATATGTTTTTGTACTTTTTGTCACAGGTAAACATCAAAATGTACACCTGTTGCGTGGAGCCCTATCCCAGCTATCGCGTCACATTTGTTTTGCGCCGGAAGTCAGCGTATTTCAGTCACGTGCTTGTTTTCCCCGCTATGCTAATCGGTGTGCTGGTTCCTTTTCTGTTCTTGTTACCGCCAGATTCTAAAGAACGTATAACGTTAGGTATGTTACAATGGACATTGCAAACGCTCTTTTTCTTTGTATACATACGTGCAAACACACACACACACACACACACACACACACACACACACACACACACACACACACACACA
>NC_069001.1:4837001-4838175 GCF_001194135.2 Octopus bimaculoides | reverse complement strand
ATATATATGAAACAAAGGAAGTTGATTTTGGATAAAAACTATTTAACACTTTAATCCATTTTAGGGATTTACAATAATTCGGAAAAGGGTCACAAGCGCTAAATAAATATTCTTTATCCAAATCGTGACTAACTTCTTTTTCTTAATATATAGAATCTGTATACTGCTTCCAGCAGTCTATACATACATACACATATGCATACATACATACACTTATACACATATATGCATATGTATGCACACTGGCTTTCCGTTGGTTACGACGACGATTGTTCCAGGTGATCTGATCAGCGTAAGAGCCTGCACGTGAAATTGACCTGCAAGTGGCTGAGCACTCCGCAGACACGCTTAGCGTCAACGTAGTTCTCAGGGAGATTCAGCACGAAACGGTACGTGACAAAGCTGGTCCTTTTGAATTACAGGTACTACACATTATTGCCAGCTGAATGGAATGGAGCAACGTGAAATAAAGTGTCTTGCTCAAGGACACAACGCACTACCCGGAATCGAACTCACAACCTTAGGATTGTGAACCAAATGCCTTAACCGCTAAGCCACCTGCCTTCGCGCGCGCACACATACATTTCACATCACAGACACCATATACATACACTCACATGCATATACACGTACCCATACGTACGTATAGTCTTGATAGTGGTCGTTCAGAAAGTGCAACGTTTCCATTTCTTATCACACAATCTTCAGAGTTCATGTATGATAATATTGAAATTTTACGTTTTATTTTTCCAGGTTATATTTAAAAGCAAGAAAACCTGAATATTTAAACAAACGTTTTCATTAAATTTCAAACTATGAAAATTATTTTAACGATTTGTCTGAAAATCTTAACATTTATTTCTCTGTGTCGTATATTCTTCATTTTTACCTTTCTTCAGAAAAATATCTACGAATGAAAATATGTAAATTGTAGAGTATTCTTGTGAGATCAGATTTTCTAATTAAATAAACAGTATGCGCAGGAGTAGCTGTGTGGTAAGTAGCTTGCTTGCCAACCACATGGTTCCGGGTTCAGTCCCACTACCTGGCACCTTGGGCAAGTGTCTTCTACTATAGCCGCGGGCCGACCAAAGCCTTGTGAGTGGATTTGGTAGACGGAAACTGAAAGAAGCCCGTCGTATATATGTATATATATATATATATATATATATAT
>NC_069001.1:4828245-4829991 GCF_001194135.2 Octopus bimaculoides | reverse complement strand
GTGTGTGTGTGTGTGTGTGTGTGTGTGTGTGTGTGTGTGTGTGTGTGTGTGTGTGTGAGGTTGTTATGGGATGGAATTGGCAGGTGATGGTCGTGATGCTGTCGGTGGCGATGAAGCTGTAAAGAGAGCCAAATATGCAACATACTGGAGAAAATGCTTTACAAGTCAAACATAACAGCAACAACAACGACTACAACACCAAACATACAAAATGTCCATAAAATATCTTTACAACGTTTATACTTCCGTAGTTTGAAGAGTAAAGGAAATTTATAAACACCTCTTAGCTTTTCTTAAACACATCTAAGATTAACACATACATACACACACACACATAAATACACACATTCATAAATGCATGCACATAGACATACATTTACAAATATACATAAGCACGCATGCGCGTAATCACAGGCACATTGTTACAGACAGCCAAAAAACGAACGTTGTAGACGTGTATGAACCAGGGACACATTTCCTGAGTAGAAATGCACAATGTCCTATGTATACACTATAAACATTACCAAAACTATTTCACATTCATTATAGAAGTATGAAGGTCGAATAATACCTTACCACAATTATGGTTTCATAAAGAGAAAACTAAATTTTGTTCCGTGAAATATGAAACATTGTAGTGTCGGTTCTGAGGTTACCGTGAACACTTCACGCCCAATTGTGTAGCAACATAGAACTGAGCAGATGTGGAGGATATAATATATAAATAAAGGACTGAACAGTGGTAATCTTTCGTTTTAAGTATATAAAATGACCAACGACAAGAATGGAGCTTCGAATAAAATGTAATCTAAAAGAAAATTACATTTTCTCGCCAATGAAATAATTTTAAATAATTTTAAATGAATATAAGCGGTCATTCTTCTTCTTCTTCTTCTTCTTCTTCTTCTTCTTCTTCTTCTTCTTCTTCTTCTTCTTCTTCTTCTTCTTCTTCTTATTATTATTATTATTATTATTATTATTATTATTATTATTATTATTATTATTATTATTGGAGACAAAATGGTAGAATTGTTAACGCGTCGAATAAAATGCTTAGCAACTTTTCTCCTGCCTTCTTACATTCTGGGGTCAAAGTCCGTCGAGGTCGACCCTTCCGGGGTGGTTGTACCAGTCGAGCACTGGGGTCGTTGTTATCGACTACCCTCTCTTAAAACGGTCTGGTCTTGTGCCAAAACTGTGGTTGATGTAATTGACTCAACCCCGATCCCCAAAATTTACTGGCCATTTGCCAAAATCTGAAACAAAATATTTCGTTGGCGAGAATGGTTTTCTTTTTATTCATTTCATTGCCACCATTTTATATATCTATTACGAAAGATTGCCTGTTGGTTAAGTGACATTCTACTGGCATACAACTTGTATTTATTACGTTGTATGTATGAATTTTTTGATTAAAAAAACGTCTTCATTGAATTCATGAAATAAAACCGATTTTCTTCTTTAATAATAACAATAATGATTATATTCTTGCAATTTTCTTTATATAATCTGATAGTAATCTGCTCTCAGATCAAATAATACACACTAAAATACAAAGATTAAGCCATTTATATTTTCAAGTAATACTTATGAATATAGTGATAGGCTAACCGTTGTAGCCCATGCGAAGCCTATCGCAGTAAAGATCACATACACCAACACGGTGTTTACTTATATGTCTACCTGTGAAAATATGTCCAGAGAATGTGTACCTACGAATGTGTGTGTGTGTGTGTGTGTGTGTGT
>NC_069001.1:4823972-4826703 GCF_001194135.2 Octopus bimaculoides | reverse complement strand
TGTGGCCCCTTGTGGGCAGTAAAGAAATAAGAAACGTTGGCACGCCCGGACGAAATGCTTAGCTGTCTGCCTTTACGTTCTGAGTTCAAATTCCCCCAAGGTCGACATTGCCTTTCATCCTTTCAGAGTTGATAAATTGTGGCCCCTTGTGGGCAGTAAAGAAATAAGAAACGTTGGAACGCCGGGCAAAATGCTCAGCGGTATTTCGTCTGCCGTTACGTTCTGAGTTCAAATTCCGCCTGGGTCATGAAACTCTGAGTAGCAGTTTTCTGTGATATTTTTGTGATGTTTTTGCAGCTTTAATAATAATAATGCATATTGCTCTGCCTCCGGTAATCGAGTACTATTTTTTCTCCCACCTTCTTTCACATTTATGTGCTTACTTTGGTACATATAGTATAGATAGATATATTTATCCAAGGGAGATTACTCTAAACTTTTTAAATAACAAGTGACTTCTTTATGACAGAAATGATTATATAGGATTTCAATAGAATGGTATTGCGAGAAATTTTTTACTCTACAAATTGCGTTACGTGTATTTGTGCCTTCGTGTGTGCCTGTGTCTGTGTGTGTGTGGGGGGGGGGTAGTATCTTAGAAAATTGTATATTTGTGTATGTCTACATATATATGAGGGTGTGTGCTGAATAGTTCCAAAGGAACATACAGGAAGATGAGTTATATAAATGTGTGTATGCACGCATGTATGTATGTATGTATGTATGTATATATTTGTGTTTGTGTTTGTTCCCCACCACCGCTTCATAATCGATGCTGATTTGTTTAGATCCTGGTAATTTGGCAGCTCGGCATAAAACACCGATAGAATATGCACAAGCTATTCATTCGACCCTACTCCCTCAATACGGTGCCCCAGCGTGGCCGCAGTCCATTTGACTGAAACAAGTATAGGACAACAGGCATCCATTTCTGTTCGTTAAACATTTTAGAGTGATTTCCCTTGGACCGCGAACTGCTCAAGTCAAGCGATACGTCAATGGACCAAGTGATGGGAACTCGGGTTTCCAGTTTGAAGCATCCTTCTGTTGTGTCTTTGGCCGTGACATCTAATAAATCACAGCTCAGTCTATCTAGCTGCATTTAGGTACTACGTATTGTTGCAATATACAGTAAGGAATAAGGCGGCGAGCTGGCAGAAACGCTAGCACGCCGGGCGAAATGCTTAGCGGTATTTCGTCTGCCGCTACGTTCTGAGTTCAAATTCCGCCGAGGCCGACTTTGCCTTTCATCCTTTCAGGGTCGATTAAATAAGTACCAGTTACGCACTGGGGTCGATATAATTGACTTAATCCGTTTGTCTGTCCTTGTTTGTCTCCTCTGTGTGTAGCTCCTTGTGGGCAATAAAGAAATAAGAAACATTAGGATGCTTAGCGGTATTTCGTCTGCCGTTACGTTCTGAGTTCAAATTCCGCCGAGGCCCACTTTACCTTTCATCTTTTCGCGGTCGATAAATTAAGTACCAGTTGCGTACTAGAGTCGAGCTAATCGACTGCCTCCCCACCCCAGTTTCGGGTCTTGTGCATGGCGGTGAGCTGGCAGAATCGCTAGTACGTCGGACAAGATGCTTAGCGGTATTTCGTCCGTGTTTATGTTCTGAGTTCAAATTCCGCCGAGGTCGACTTTGCGTTTAATCTTCTAGGGTTCGATAAAATAAAATACCTGTTGAGCATTGGGGTTGGAGTAATCAAATTACCACCTACCCCGAAATTGTTGGCCTTGTGCCAAAAGTGTGAAATCAATATGTATGTACATGAAGGTGCATGACGCAGTGTTTAGAGCATCGGGCTCAATCATGAGGTAGTGAGTTCGATTCCCCAACCGGGTTATATTGTACAGTTCTATATTTGAGAGATGAGGAATTATGTACAATATTTACATTATTTACATTTGACGGATATTTGTCCTCATCTTGTTTGTTGTTAACACAACGTTTCGGCTGATATACCCTCCAGCCTTCATCAGGTGTCTTGGGGAAATTTCGAACCTGGGTTCGCATTCCTAAGGTATTTATTATTATTATTATTATTATTATTATTATTCATGGAACTCGGAATCTTGGGGTTAGTAGCCCGTGCTCTTAACCACTACGCCATATGCCCATGGGTTATGTTGTGCTGTGTTCTTGAGCAAGACACTTTATTTCACATTGCTCCAGTTCACTCAGCTGTAGAAATCGGCTGTTATGTCACTGGTGCCAAGCTGTATCGGCCCCTTTGCCTTTCCCTTGGATAACATCAGTGACGTGGAGACGGGAGGTTGGTGTACATGGGCAACTTCTGGTCTTTCATAAACAACCTTACCCACCTCTTTCTGGTGCAATCCCATAATGACCGAAGGAGGTCTCTGCCCTTCCTTATACACAGACACACACACACATACACACACATTCAGATCTAAAGTTACACATGCGCATAAACGAGGTTGTTCTCGGAGTGTTGTTGTTGGTGGTTGTGGTCGTATGTGTGCAGTAGGGAGGGTAACATCTTTCATAGGGGATGTAGTAATTGTTATGACAGAGGTGGTGGTTGGTGGTGGTGGGGGGTTATTTAATCCATCTGTAGAACTGTGTCACCATAACTGGCGGCATGGTTTCATATGGTTCAACATAAACATTGGCGCAGAATCTGGGACACACCCTGCCTACTCGTCATGCACAATCGTGTTGGTGGTGGTGGTGGTGGTGGTGGTGGTTTGGTGGTGGTGGTAATG
>NC_069001.1:4822472-4823138 GCF_001194135.2 Octopus bimaculoides | reverse complement strand
AGAGAGAGAGAGAGAGATAGAGAAGAAGAACATATTACAGGGACCCAACGCAGAAATTCTTTAACTAACTACTATCAGACCCTTACCCTTAAATGTTTGCGAAATAAGTTCCTGTGTATAACTGTTTACCAGTCTTCGGAGCAGGTTTAAAAAAACAGTTTAAAACCAGTTAAATGTTATTAAACTTGGTGATTTATCCGCCTCCTCCTCTTTCCACTCAACCCAACTTCCAAATTTGGGACTGTCTCACCTTTTAACGGATTTACCACCGAAGTTTCACTGACATATATAACCACTAATTATAAGAATCCTCTCTATCTTTCACTCTCTTTAGGCCTTTCTATCCCTCTCTCTTTCACTCATATATTTTTCTATCTGTATATGTACCCCTCTCTCAGTGTTTCATTCTATCTGTCTCTCTCTCTCTCTCTTTATATATATGTATATATATAAGGGAGAATATACAAATAATAACAACAGACGAGGACAGGTGGTGTAAATAACAAAAGGATATATTAGTATGACGCTCGGGAATACGGAAAGTCTTTGACGTTTCGAGCTACGCTCTTCAACAGAAAGAATACGGAGACAAGGAGAAAAACACGGAGAAAAAAAATTGAATAGTGTTCAGTCAACGGTCAATCATAATAATGTATATATATATAT
>NC_069001.1:4820272-4821047 GCF_001194135.2 Octopus bimaculoides | reverse complement strand
CTGTTCTTGACATTACATCTAAGAGAGCGCTCCAATAATGGCGATCTCCAGGCAAAGAATATTCATTTTCAGTGCAGTGTTCCTGTTTGTCTTACAATTTTTCCCACAAGGGGGTAAGTAACATACTAATATTCTATTTGTAATCCACCCATACACCTGATCTCTTTATATATGTCTTTTTTGTCTAACTACAGAGTGATTGAAAAGTTACTTTCCCTATTTTAAAATACTTATAAATGAATTATTGATTGTAATTTTTACACAAAAAAAAATGGATGTAAGAGGAAAGTTTCTAGAATGAGCTTTAATTTAAAGTGCGATATGGGCTCCAGATGTCGCCACCAACGTCTTGAGTTGCCCAGGAATTGCGTAAAATGATTTCGCCAGAAACTCTTGTGGGATACATGACACCTTTTTGTATTCGCCCTTCAAATTCTTCTAAAGCCTTTGGTTTGGCGCAGTAGACTCGTTCCTTTAACCAACCCGAAAAAAAGAAGTTACAAGGCGTTAAAACGGGACCCCTGACTGACCACTCATACGGACCACGACGACCCATCCATCTCTTGGGGGAGTGGACATTCACGCATTCACGAACGACAAGAGGGCAATACAATTACAGATTAAATTTTCATACTTCAAAAATTAAACACAAATAATTTATGAAAAAAATTACAATTAATAAATAATTTATAAGTATTTTAAAATAGGGAGTTACTTTTCAGTCACCCTGTATTTGCCTGTCATTCTTTTTCTTGTCTGATCACCTATTTCTCCA
>NC_069001.1:4815828-4818944 GCF_001194135.2 Octopus bimaculoides | reverse complement strand
ATAGCAATAGCAATAATAATAATAATAATAATAGTAGTAGTAGTAGTAGTAGTAGTAGTAGTAGTAATAATAATAATAATAATAATAATAATAATAATAATAATATTGATAATAATAACAGGCTGTACTTTTAAAAAGATGCTTCAGTTATTTTAACTGCCTAAGCATCTGTTTAACCAGGACAGGGAACTCAAAGAAGTGAAGTATGAAGTGGGGGAGACAAAACCCCAGATAAAATAAAATTATTATGAACACATGATACAAGAGCGTTGCAAAGAATTCGAGGCAACTCTCTCTTTCTCTCTCCCCTTGTCGTTCTCTTGGAGCCTGCATTCTCTCACACCTTTCTCTCTCTCTGTGTTTTGGTGCCTGCATTCCCTCTCTCTCTCTCTATCTCTATCTATCTTTATCTCTGTATTCCCAACAAGTCGCTATCAAAACCATGAAAGACTGCATCGAGGGTGAGAATAGAAGAATAAGGAAAATAAAATTAATGCTAACAGATACAGCATTTGAAAGATCTTTCTATTTCCCACGCTCTCTCTCTCTATCTATCTATCTATCTATCTATCTATCTATCTATCTATCTATCTATCTATCTATTTGTCTGTCTGTCTGTCTGTCTGTCTATCTATTACAAATAAAAGGGTAAAGGATTATTAATTTATTGATAAATTAATAATTAATAACTTTTACCAAGCCCTTCGGTATGTAAACACTATTATCGGTGAAGAACTTATTTAAAAGTTCTTATAAATTTATAAACATAATTAAGGGATTAAGCAACTGTTGCTGATCCCTTAATTATGTGTCTGTCTGTCTATCTATCTATCTCTTTTTCTGTATTCTCAACTCGTCGCTTGCTCTCAAAACCATAATTAGGTAAAACCTGATTAAAAGTATTTATTCTGACGTAAGTTCGCCGAACCAACAAGGCTAATAGATAGATGCGACAACCAAACCCGCCAGAGAGAAATAGCAAACTATCGTAGAGATAATTTGTAAGGAATAGGGAGTGCAAGATATTATGTGATACTATAAGAGATTACTAGATTACAGCTATTTGAGAAAGCCAGCCGAAACGTATGTTTATAAAAATTTTTTAAGTGTTTATTACTAAGAAAGTGTCCTTCCAACGTTGAATAGAACATCTGAAGGATGTTGGAAGCGATCTGTTTCCCGAAGGGAATTGTGCACCATTCCGTAGTATTAGAAATATTTCTGATATAATTGTTTGTATGTCAAGTCAAGTTTTTAGTGGTAGTACTTCTGTTTTCATGGTTCTTACTCTAAACAGCAAACTTTTTCTTCATCTAGTTTAAATTTGAAGCGGACCTAAAGTGCAAACCCTGACGAAACTATACTGACAATATTGCAAGGGTGTATCTGCAGGAGTTGACGGTCGCTGCAGTGGAAACACGTGTAGGTCATGGTAATGTGCTGTAAATAACTGTAAAATAAATTATCGATGTGCAATTCTCCAATGTGCAATAACCGGAAGTGAGGCAGAGAAACTCTTTAATGGACACCTCTCGTGCATATGTGTGTGTTGCGTATGCATTATTTGTGTATTTCTTAAACTGCAATGAAAAACAAAAAAAATCTTTCTTTCTATTTTAACAGCTTTGTCTAATGGAAAATCGGATACAGCGTCGTCAGCATCACGGGGACGTCTGATTAAGCATCTTCTTGAAACGTCCAACACTCTTGTCTTACCTGACGCGAATGCAGCTGTTAACGTGACTTTGGATCTCTACGTCAACAATATTCAAATGGTAATCACAATTTTCCATCCTTTCTTTGTCCCCCCTCTCTCTCTCTCTCTCTCTCTCTCTCTCTCTCTCTCTCTCTCTCTCTCTCTCTCTCACTTCCTCTCTCCCTTACTTTACTGTATGTCTCATTTTCTATATAGTTACGAGAAATGATATAATATGCTTCAAACAACGACCATTAACTGAAAAAAGAACTCAATACAAATACTAAGTGTCTGATATAATTCTTCTTTTTGTTTTCTTTTTTTTCTTCCTTATTTTTCTCTTTTCTTTTTATGCTTTCTTTTCTTTTCTTTTCTTTTCTTTTCTTTTATTTCTTCTTTCACTTCCTCCTCGCACCACATCCCTTACACCTCCCTTCTAAATCTACCTCCATCCTTCTCCTCCTACATCTACTACTACTACTACTACTACAATTATTGCTGCTACTGCTACTACTACTACAACAACAAGAACTACTACTACTACTTCCCCTACGGCTGACACTTCTTTTTCTTCTTTATTCCTTTTTTTTTTATCTCCTCCAAATTCATTTCTTTGTTCGTATTCCCGTTTTCTTCGTTTTTCTTTCAAATAGGACGAACAAGAAAGGAAGTTTACAGTCGACGGTTATTTTTCACAAAAATGGACCGATGTTTCGTTAAGTTGGAACGCCAGTGATTATGACAACATGGAGGACATCCGTTTGCCTGCCAAATACATTTGGACTCCTGATATAATCCTTTACAATTAGTAAGTCAAAATTCACATGTATACACTTACATAAATACACTTACGTATCCATAGACACAAGAGTACACTTATGTACATGTATATATATACAAAATAAGAGGAATGACCAGCAAATGTGGATTCCTAAATGCTAGAAATAGATGCTGAATCATCTAACCACGACAAAAATTTGAAGACATTTGAAAGGATACACTGAATGTAATTAGCAGAATCTCTACACGTGTTCACTTACGGGTGTATGGCTTGTGTCTAGTTCTGTGTATTGCATCTCAAAGAGACAGACTTAGGCTGACGATCCTGCAGATATTTACTTATGTAAATTTTAACAGGTGAAACTATGGTACGTAGGTTAATCGTTTTTTAATTTAGTATTTTTCATTTGTCCTGCTCGTTTACAGTTTGTTGCGTCGCTAAATTTTCTACTGAGAACATATTTTTTTCGTGGTTAGATGATTCGGCATCTATTTCTAGCATTTAGGAATCCACATTTGCTGGTCATTCCTCTTATTTTGTATGTAATATAATTTTAATCTTCGGATTTTTTTAATATGCTAGACCACTGGTTTTAATTGATTGATATCAATTTCTACCCTCATTAATAAATTTTATATA
>NC_069001.1:4814844-4815661 GCF_001194135.2 Octopus bimaculoides | reverse complement strand
ATAGGCTACCAAACAGACTGTGTTTTTGGCACAACTCTTTTTTACTACTAAAGTAACCGGTTAATTCTCGTAATGCAACACTTTGTAATTTTGGTTCAAATTGAAAGTGTGAAACTATTCACTTTCTAATGAAACCTGGTCGTTGTAGAGCAGTGTCTTTCAAATATAACTAAAACTGGTAGCACACACACACAATATAATTCTAACTGTATTATTAACACTTCAATGATTTTCGTTTTATTTTGTTTTATCAGCCGAGGTGTGAGAAATCCTCCAACACTTGATATTAACGTATATTTGAAAAGCTCTGGGGAAGTAACTTACATTCCACCAGTCACTCATTCAGCAGTGTGTGCATTTGATATGTCCAAATTCCCTTTTGACATCCAGACATGTAAACTTTCATATGGATCCTGGGTGTACGACGCTTCCATAATGAATCTCACCTCGAAATTTCGTCCTATCATCGAGGATGGTTACGTACCTAATGAGAAATGGGAAATTGTCAGCGCAACGTCCGAAGTAAGGAAACACATCGATTATTATTATTATTATCATCATCATCATCATCAGAATCGATGGCACTCACGATAATATGCTTAACAGAATCTCGTCCGTTCTTATATTCAGAGTTCGAGGTCGACTTTGCTTTTCATCCCTTTCAGTGGTAAGTAGCTTGCTTACCAACCACATGGTTCCGGGTTCAGTCCCACTGCGTGGCACCTTGGGCGAGTGTCTTCTGCTATAGCCTCGGGCCGACCAAAGCCTTGTGAGTGGATTTGGTAGACGGAAACTGGAAGAAGCCTGTCGTATATAT
>NC_069001.1:4811419-4813902 GCF_001194135.2 Octopus bimaculoides | reverse complement strand
AAATTTCGGGCCTTGTTCCTAGAGCAGAAAAGATTTTCAATGTCGTTCTCTTATGTCGTCAACGCTTAAATGCTTCTTCATGTTCTTTGTCACAGATACAGGTACAAAGCTACTCCTGCTGTATACAGTCCTATGTCACTTACGTTGTGACATTCGTTTTACGCCGGCACCTCGGATACTCCGGACAAGTACTGATTGTCCCAGCTATAATAATCGCGGCACTGATTCCTTTTATGTTCTTGTTACCTTCAGAATCTAAAGAACGTATAACTTTAGGTATGTAACAATGAACATTTTTACATATATATTTATTGTAATTTTTTTCTTTGCTACTGTGTATAAATATATACATACATGCATGCATGCATCCATCCATCCATTCATTCATTGATACATACATACACACACATTAATGTGTATATACACAAACTATATACTCTTAAGTACATCTCTATACACATTCTTGAGTATAAAGTCGAGCTTTTCCCATTACAACTTTATATCCCACGATGCCTCTGCAAATGAACTGATTTAATCATTCTTCGGTTCTCCTTCCATCCACTCTTTCTGTCTCCATTCCCCCCTTCTCTCTCTCTTTCTCTCTCTCTCTCTCTCTCTCTCTCTCTCCTGCTCATTCGCTTTGTCTCTCTCTCTCTTTTTTCTAGGAATCGCCCTCGTTGTAATAAGTGTCATCCAGATTAACGTCATTTCCAACTGGTTAGCGAAAAGCCAAGCGGGTAACCCGGTTATTTGTAAGTATGACTATGACAATAATGAACATGCTGGTGATAGAGATGATGATGATGATGATGATGATGATGATGATGTGGGGGATGAGGGGGAGGGGAGGAGGTAAGGAGGGGGCAGGGAGGAGGGGAGGAGGAGGATGAGAAGGATATTGATGGTGGTAGTGGCACTACTACTGTTGTTGATGAGGGCGATCACAATGACGATGATGATGAACATTATGGTGGCGATGTTGGGTTTTCTTTTCACATTGAAACTGAAACTGAGAGTTTGTTTCGCAATTCGAGTTTCATGCCAATGATATCTTCAGGCGAGAACTGTAACAACTCGGTATTGATAGTGTATTCATAATTTTAACGCGCGCGTGTCTTTATTCAGCTGTATGCTTTTCGTTTTTATTTCTTGCAGATACACATGCTTACAATGAATTATACATTTGTGATGGAATGGTGTTCACGTGTTGTGTTATTGTTATAATGAATAATCATCTGTTATTTTTGTTTGTGGTTTGTTTGTGTGTATATTTACTGTGGATGCAACAAGATCATATTTTTCGTGGTAGGGATGGAGAGGATGGAATGACACCCAACACATTTAGTAGGAATTACATGTTATTTAAAACAGTTGTGTGTGTCTGTGTGTAATACAGACTTTCTGCATTTTTTTTTTCAGTGACGTACCACGTGCTTACGTTGATCTTGGTTGCGTTGTCTGTGATTCTGTCAATATTCATCCTGAACATTTACAACAGAGGACCAAGAAGAAAGAAGATGCCGCAGATATTGCGAACGGTAAGACAAACCGGTCTCTTTAGAAGATTGAAATACGATATATACTTACACACTCAGACACACACACGCGTATACATAAACACACACGCGCGCATACACGCACTCCCCCCAACACACACACGTTCGCACGCACGCTGGATTCCAGCGAAACGGGTTGGATTTTTCATATTCGGTATGGCAAAATCTGCTCAGGAGAATTAAGGCACTGGCCAGGATTCGAAATTATGATGCAGGTATATCTGTTACTTCATTCTACGGCATTTAGGTGAGATGATAATTATGTTAAATTTTACTCATTTGCCTGATTTCTTTTGGTCTGCTGCGCATTTTTTCCACGGGCCGTGTGTCGTGAACCAGCTGGAAAAGATCTTTTCGTGGGGTTAAAATGTAGTAATACGTTGAAGTGGCAACAAACATTACCTTTCTCTGTGTGTATGTATGTATGTGTGTGTATGTGTGTATGACAACGTATATGTAAGCATAGTGGATGCCTGTTTTCTATTTTCCATTATATTTTGTGCAAAATGATTGCGGAAATGTTTCATTAACTTATTGTTCCCCTCTATATATTCATATCTATATTTAATATTATATTACAATTTCTTCCTCTATTTTCATTTCCTCTATCCTTCTCTACCTCTCTCTCCCTCTCTCTCCCTCTCTTTCTCTTAAGCTCACATCCTCTCAATCTCTCCCTCCAGATATTCCTGAAAGGATTACGCAAGTTGGTTTGTCTTGGAGACGATACTTACCATCCGACTGACGAGCAAGAGACAATGAGCATGCGCGGAAAAGACGTCGTCGTTGGAGTAAATGATGAAAAACCTCCACAGACATCCGGTGGAAATATGGACGAAATCAACAAACACATGCAATCTTTGGCGCAGCGAGACAGCGTCTTGGATGCTCGCCAAGAAGTCCTTGCCGAATGGCAGCAGATGGCGA
>NC_069001.1:4809247-4810858 GCF_001194135.2 Octopus bimaculoides | reverse complement strand
ATTATTATTATTATTATTATTATTATTATTATTATTATTATTATTATTATTATTATTATTATTATTATTATTATTATCGAGTGAGAGAGATCAGTACATGCTATCAAAGTGACACTAGGATACAAATATATGAAGCCCAGTATACCCATCATGACTGCCCATCTGATAAGGGTACACTAGGCACATGCATCACAACCATATGTGCGCGATATTGCAGGTGGGGCCTAGTTAGAATTTTCTGCAGGTTGTGCAGCCCATCCTGCTCAAAAGGAATATTATTATTATTATTATTATTATTATTATTATTATTATTATTATTCTGCCAATGTACACTTTGTCTTTTATCCTCTCGCGGTCGATAAATTAAGTAACTGTGAAACAGCGGTGTTGATGTAATCGGCTAGTCCCCTTACCTCAAATTTCAGGCCTTATGCTTATAGTGGAAAAATTGTTATTGTTGTTAAACAAGAATCTTGTTGAGAGTGACTTCGAAGTTTCGGTGAGTTAAGCCAGTGTTAACTTACAATCCGACGTTGACTTAGCTGGGCGAAATTTCCAAGTCGCTGTCAACCAAACATCCTTGTTTAAGAAGAACATATTTATATCCTACAAATGTAGAGAGTTACTCACTATATGAATGGAGAAATGTATTTAATATAACCGTATGTAAAGACAAGCATATATACTAATACTACTACTAATAATAATAATAATAATAACCCTTTCTATTATAGATACAAGGCCTGGATTTTTGTGGGGAGGGGAACGATTGATTACATCGACTCCAGTACTTGGCGGGTACTTAATTTATCGACCCCGAAAGGATGAAAGGTAAAGTCGACCTCGGCGGAATTTGAACTCAGTACGTAGCGGCAGATGAAATACCGCTCAGCATTTCGCCCGGCGTGCTAACGTTTCTGCCAGCTCGCCATCTTAATTAATTAATTAATTAATTAATTAATAATAATAATAATAATAATAATAATAATAATAATAATAATAATAATAATAATAATAATAATTGCAGGATCCACTCACTCCACTTGCACCGGGATGAGCAAGTCAATATGCATTTCACACTCGGTGTTAAAACTCCTTCTTATTAAATGTTAATTTAATCTTAATTTACCGGAAGAAAAAGATCTTTTTACATGATATAATTGATACACGTCTGACACAACTGTTTTGAACGTCAGCTTATTTGTGTAATATCTATCTATCTATCTATCTATCTATCTATCTAAGAGCATCTAGTAGTATTTTTATTAGTCGTCTAAGATACTGCTGTGTGATTTCAAGGCATTAGCGTCACATTGTTGGTTGCTCTAACAATCGGCAAATTCTACACGATGTGTACAAATTCCGCCGAGGTCGACTTTTCCTTTTTATCCTTTCGGGGTCGATATATCAAGTACCAGTGAAACACTGGGGTCGATGTAATTGACTGGTTTCCACCCACCACAATTTCAGGCCTTGTGCCTATAATAGAAAATATTCTACATGATGTGAGTTGTATTGTCTACTGCAAGATGTCGGCTGTCAATCACAAAATACTCTTCATTGTAAAATGCAACTTCTGATAAGCATAAATGGCTATTCACAATTCCCCTT
>NC_069001.1:4802559-4803486 GCF_001194135.2 Octopus bimaculoides | reverse complement strand
TAATAATAATAATAATAATAATAATAATAATAATAATAATAATAATAATAATAATAATAATAATAATAATAATAATAATAATGATGATGAAAAGAAAGAAAGAAAACAGAAAAAGAAAAGACAAAAAGACAAAAGTTATTTTTATATCTTGCTTGCAATCGTTTAATGATTAATAAATATAACCAGCAGTCAATATTCAATATAACTAATATACGTAAAAGTTTCCGACAAATTATATTCAGAACGTGTTATTATAGAACTGCAATATATCACATGGAAACTAATCAACATTTGCAAGTATGTTTACGGCATGTTTTGTAAGACTTGCTATATTGAATAATGATGAAACAACTGTAAACAGAAAAGCAAAATTATTCTCCAACACCAATCTTTATTATTTGTCATTACATGTATTCTGTGTTTAAGTTTAGAATATATATATGTGAAGTCTCTCCCATTTTGTTCTTATATAAACGCATATAAGTTATAATGCACACTCAGTCCCCTAATAGAAGGCATCAGGAAAGATACTTATTGTAGAGATGACAAAAATAATCAAAAACAAAATAAACATGATCCGATCGATGACCATCGCCATCTGCTGCCATTCGGCAAGGACTTCTTGGCGAGCATCCAAGACGCTGTCTCGCTGCGCCAAAGATTGCATGTGTTTGTTGATTTCGTCCATATTTCCACCGGATGTCTGTGGAGGTTTTTCATCATTTACTCCAACGACGACGTCTTTTCCGCGCATGCTCATTGTCTCTTGCTCGTCAGTCGGATGGTAAGTATCGTCTCCAAGACAAACCAACTTGCGTAATCCTTTCAGGAATATCTGGAGGGAGAGATTGAGAGGATGTGAGCTTAAGAGAAAGAGGGAGAGAGAGAGGTAGAGAAGGATAGAGGAAATGAAAGACTGTAAGAGAC
>NC_069001.1:4799497-4801892 GCF_001194135.2 Octopus bimaculoides | reverse complement strand
ACAACGCAACCAAGATCAACGTAAGCACGTGGTACGTCACTGAAAAAAAATATATAAACGAAATATAAACGAAAAGCATACAGCTGAATAAAGACTCGCGCGCGTTAAAATTATGAATACACTATCAATACTGAGTTGTTACAGTTCTCGCCTGAAGATCTCATTGGCATGAAACTCGAATTGTGAAAAAAGTTCTGTTTTAGTTTCAATAAAAGAAAAAGCCAACATCACAACCATCACATCATTGTCATTGTAACCGCCCTCATCAACAGCACTAGCAGCGCCACTACCACCAACAAACAGCGATAACATCATCACCAACATCATCATCATCATAATCACCCTATCACTATCACCAATGTGTTCATCATTATCATGATTATACTTACAAATAACCGGGATCGTCGAATAGCCTTTCGGTAAGCTGTTGTTGATTACGTTAATCTGCATGACACATACCACTATGAGTGCGATTCCTAGGAAATAAAGAGTGAGAGAGAGAGAGTAAGAGAGAAATAGGGAAATAATTGAAGAAAGGCGTAGAAACATAAAGAGAGAGAGAGAGAGAGAGAGAGAGAGTGTGTGTGTGTGTGTGTGTGTGTGTGTGTGTGTGTGTGTGTGTGTGTGTGTGTGTGTGTGTGTGTGTGTGTGTGTGTGTGTGTGTGTGTGTGTGTGTGTGTGTGTGTGTATGTGTGTGTGTGATAGGGACAGAAAGATTGGATGGAAGGAGGAGCATAGGATAATTAAATCAGTTCATTTGCAGATGCATTGTGGGAATTGCAATTGTGGTTTATTTTCAATGACTGCAAATACGAGCTCAAGCGACCAGTGTTCTTCATTTCTTCGCAGGGCCTTGTCCTTCCGGGTCTCTGGAGAGGTGCCGGAGTTTTTCATATGTCTTTTCAGTGTTCTCTGCATTGCAGCCTCCGTCCATGACGCATTTCAGGGTAGTAAACTGCCCTTGGCGGGAGAATGTCGACTTCATTTCTGTAAATATGTTCCTCCCACTGCAGCTGCGATGAGGTCATTTGGGCCTCTGCACTAACTGTACAAGCGCAGAACAGAACCTCCTCATCTTGAATGCGAGCCTTCTGTCTGGCATACAAGATGGAGTACAAATGATGAAAGAGGACTCGCGTCAGGGCTTTGATAAGCCTGCGGTAGAGAGCCATGCATTCTGTGGCGTAGAGGAAACACAGGATCATTGCAGCACGCACACCTTTATCTTCATGTTGCGCACAATGTGATGTCAGCTTTGTAGATGCTTCTCAAGAGAGCCAAATACCTTTGTGGCAGACTATTTGCCTCTCAAATTTTAAGTCAGAGGAATTAGTACACGTCACAGCGCTGCCGAGATAGGTAAAGGCCTCAATGTACATTAGGGTCTCTTCGTGTACTTTTCAGTGGTTAGGGATCTCACGATTTATTAAGACATCTTGGTCAAGCACAATGTGCACGTTCCAAATTGTTACAAACATATTCATTTTCTTAGTGAAATCTTACTGATTGCGGTGAACCAGCAAGTTTTTGTTCTGCGCAAGATTTCTTTACCCCACCTTTTCTAGGGACGTTCCCTTCCAAGGCGAGTAGTTCTCCTTGAGAAGTGCTTCCCGAATACTCATACTGCTGCTTCAGCCAGCTGGTGCGCAGGGTTCAACATTGACTACGACCATCGAGGGTGCAAAGCTCTTGCTCGCAGTTTCCAGTTACTAACACCAACTACCGTTACATTCAACCCAAGGTCATAGAGCTTCTTCCTTCTCTGAAAAAAACGTCTTGGTCTGTGAGTAAGGCACTTGGCATCGCCCTTCCCCCCACTACCCCCAACCAGACTGCCTCTGTGGGCCTCTTTCCAAGATTCAAAGTCGTATAGATATGTATAAATATATAGAACATTCTTGACATAACCATACGTGACCTCTGAAGATAATGTGATAATGCATCGAAAGGATTTGCGTGATATTAGGCATATATTTAGATGTGTATGCATGCATGCATGTATGTATATATTTATACACAGTAGCAAAGAAAAAATTTACAATAAATATATAGGTAAAAATGTTCATTGTTACATACCTAAAGTTATACGTTCTTTAGATTCTGAAGGTAACAAGAACATAAAAGGAATCAGTGCCGCGATTATTATAGCTGGGAAAATCAGTACTTGACAAGAGTACACGAAGTGCCGGCGCAGAACGAATGTCATGATGTAAGTGACATAACTCTCCGGACAGCAGGGGTAGTATCTTGTCTCTACCTGTGTCAAAGAACATAAAGAAGCATTTAAGCGTTGACGACATAAGAGAACGACATTGAAAATCTTTTCTACTCTAGGCACAAGGCCCGAAACTTTGGGGTAGGTGACCAGTCGATTAGATCAACCCCAGTGCGTAAC
>NC_069001.1:4795569-4796962 GCF_001194135.2 Octopus bimaculoides | reverse complement strand
GGGCACTGCACACATCCTACGCAAAACACTTACAATACAGTAACCATAAGAGCATCACAGCAAACCACAGCACATACCCAAGGCACACAGAGCTGCGCTCGGTAGTGAAGTGAAAGCACGTTATAAAAATAAAACTACTGAATAATAATAATAATAATAATAATAATAATAATAATAATAATAATAATAATAATAATCATACATCACACATCCTACACAAAGCACTTTCAATACAGTAACCATAAGAGTATCACAGCAAACCACAGCACATACCCAAGGCACACATAGCTGCGCTCGGTAGTGAAGTGAAAGCACGTTATAAAAATAAAACTACTGAATAATAATAATAATAATAATAATAATAATAATAATAATAATAATAATAATAATAATAATCGATGTCTTTCCTTACTTTGGACTTTGTGCTGACGATTTCCCACTTCTCGCTAAGTTCGTAATTTTCCGAGATAACAGGAGGAGAAGTTGAGGATATATTAAGTTGGAGACTGCTGTACACCCAGGATCCATATATAAGTTTACATGTCTGGATGTCAAAAGGGAATTTGGACATATCAAGTGCACACACAGCTGAGTCAGAGATTCTTGGTACGTGCAACACGTTCCCAGAGCTATACACAACCGCGTCATCGTGAGACATCGAAGGGTTTGTCAATCCTTGACTGAAAAAAAAAAAAAACGGAAATAAAACGAAAAAACAACAAACGTAGAAATATATTTCAGTTGATCCGATCAACGGAACAGCCTGCTCGTGAAATTAACGTGCAAGTGGCTGAGCACTCCACAGACACGTGTACCCTTAACGTAGTTCTTGGGGAGATTCAGCGTGACACAGTGTGACAAGGCTGGCCCTTATCTAGCTTTAATATATACTGCTCTATAACTTAGAGTCTGCTTTGGGGAGGGGGGAGATTTATGTGTGGTAAGTAGCTTACTTACCAACCACATGGTTCCGGGTTCAGTCTCACTGCGTGGCACCTTGGACAAGTGTCTTCTACTATAGCCTCGGGACGACCAAAGACTTGTGAGTGGATATGGTAAATGGAAACGGAAAGGAGCCCGTCGTGTGTGTGTGTGTGTGTGTGTGTGTGTGTATGTGTGTGTGTATGTTTGCGTGTCTGTGTTTGTCCCTCCCCCACCAACATCGCTTGACAACCGATGCTGGTGTGTTTACGTCTCCGTAACTTAGCGGCTCGAAAAAAGTGACCGATAGAATAAGTACTAGGCTTACAAAGTCCTGGAGTCAATTTGCTTGACGAAAGGCGTTGCTCCAGCATGGCCACAGCCAAATGACTGAATCAAGTAAAAGAATAACAGAATAAAAGAATACACACACACATATATATATATATATATATATATATATATATATATA
>NC_069001.1:4793802-4795465 GCF_001194135.2 Octopus bimaculoides | reverse complement strand
AGAATAACAGAATAAAAGAATACACACACACATATATATATATATATATATATATATATATATATAGAGAGAGAGAGAGAGAGAGAGAGAGAGAGAGACATACATGTATCTATATGTATTTCTGTGTGTATGGATATGTAAGTGTATGTATGTGTATATATGTGTGAATTTTGACTTACTAATTGAAAAGAACTACATCAGGTGACCAAAGGTTTTGGATAGGAATGCAGATTTCCTGTATGTTGTTATAATCACTGGCGTTCCAACGTAACGAAACATCGTCCCATTTTCGTAAAAAATAACCGTCGATTGTAAACTTCCTTTCTTGTTCGTCCTATTTGAAAGAAAAACGAAGAAAACGGGAATACGAAGAAGGAACTGAATTTGGAGAAGGGGGAAAGAAAACAAAAATGAAGACATAAAGAGAAAAAGAAATACTAGTACAGTAGTAGTAGTAGGAGGAGGAGGACGGGTGTAGATTTAGAGAAGATGAGGTACAGACGTAGTGTGAGGAAGAAGAGAAAGAAGAAATGATAAAAGAAAAGAAAGAAGGAAATAGAAGAAAAAAGCAAAAAGAAGGAAAGAGAAGAAAAAAGAGAAAAAGGCGAAAGAAAGGCATAAAGAAAGAAAGAAAGAAAGAAAGAAAGAAGAGGAGGAGGAGGAAGAAGAAGACGAAGAAGAAGAAGAAGAAGAACAACAACAACAGATCACTGCCCGTTGAATTATAAAAAATATCAGACACTCGGTTCTTGTATTGAGTCCTTTTTTCAGTTAATGGTCGTTGATTTAAGCATGTTATATCATTTGTCGTAACTATATAGAAAAAGAGACATACAGTAAAGTAAGAAGGAAAGGAAAAGAGGGGGGAAGGGGAGCGGGGTTAAAATGTGTGTGTGCATTTGTGGTTACCAGTTCAATATTGTGGATCGTGAATTCTATCTCCACCTGGACTGCTTCGTCCGTGGCAGGTATAACAAGAGGGTCGGATGTTGCAAGAAGGTGATTAATCAGACGTCCCCGTGATGCAAGCAACGCTGTATTCGGTTTTCCATTAGACGAAGCTGTTAAAATAGAAAGAAATAAGATTTTTAAAATACCAGTTTAAGAAATACATACAAAATGCACAGGCATGTACACGCACACATACACACACACACGAGCGCGCGCGCGCACACACACACACACACACACATATGTTCGATGACGAATAGCCAACGAGAGAGAAAAAACCTTCCTCCGCATGGAATTGCGTGGTCAATTCCACCGTGAAACTAACAACTTGAAAGACCAAGAAGCTTCATGGAGATGGGTCACCAAGAGTGACTTACAAAAGAAGACTGAAAGCTTAATAATCACTGCCTAGGATTAGGCATTAAATACCAACTCAGTGAAAAAGGATATATACCACACACAAGTGCAACGAACCTCTGCAGAATGTGCAGGAAGAGGGTCGAAAGCGTGACACATATTGTCAGTGCTTGCGAAAGTCTCGTGCAGAAAGAGTACAAACGAAAGAGTACAAACGAAATTTTGGGGGAGGGGACCAGTCGATTAGATCGACCCCAGTACGCAGCTGGTACTTAATTTATCGAACCCCGAATGGAAGAAAGGCAAAGTCGACCTCGGCGGAATTTGAACTCCGAACGTAAAGACAGACAAAATA
>NC_069001.1:4791142-4791564 GCF_001194135.2 Octopus bimaculoides | reverse complement strand
AAAATAAAAGAAGGCAGGCAGACAGACAGGCAGGCAGGCAGACAGGCAGGCAGACAGACAGGCAGGCAGACAGACAGATACATACATACATAGACAGACAGACAAATAGATAGATAGATAGATAGATAGATAGATAGATAGATAGATAGATAGATAGATAGATAGATTGTTAGACCGACAAGCAGACAGACAGACGGACGGATGAATGGATAGATGGTTGGATGGATTGTGGGGCACCATATGTCTATGCGTCTGTGATTAGTTTACTTTTTGTTTTTTTTATGACCTCCTCTTAGCGGTTCCAGAAATGTAGGTCGAAATATTACGGAACAAACTGAAATACGTTCCCGAGTTCACGTGATTATGTTTTTGCAGATGGGTGTGTGTATATAGCATATATATATATATATATATATACATAT
>NC_069001.1:4787378-4791132 GCF_001194135.2 Octopus bimaculoides | reverse complement strand
TATATATATATCTTCCTGAGAAATGCTTTAACGTTCGTCTCTGAAATCAAACACGTTGCGATAAACCAAGTGGTAGGGGATGATAGCATTTTGAATGATGGAGGTTAAGTGCGCGATGAGAAAGTTGGAGTTAGGGAGACGAAGAGGTGGTTGATGAAACAAAGAGAGTAGTTTAAGCAGAAATAGTGAGGATAGCTTTCAAAGAACGAGATGATGCGGGGACGGCGGAAGCTGAAGACGTCAAGAAGAGAGCGACAGAAAATAAAATGGAGTAGTTTGTACTTCAAGAAATTCTATATCCTTTTAATGCTTTGTTTTCTGTTATCTAGGTAAATTTTGTGCATCCAGATTCGACCTTCAATGCAAATATGAAAAATGAAGGGAAAAAAGGCGTGGCTTGTTTTCAACATGAAGGAGATTTTCTTACTACATGTGGGCAGTTTGGTTGCAGTTTCTGGGAGATTTGGTGGCAATATGTGGGAATTTTTGTTACTTTTTCTAAGAGATCGAGCAAACGTATAAAGCCATGCTTTTCGAAAATATCTCCGGGCCAGCTTTCTCCACACAAACACACATACATGATGTGTTGTTCCAGTTCACTCAGCTGTAGAAATTTGAACTCAGAACGTAAAGACAGACGAAATACCACTAAGCATTTCCCCTGGCGTTACTAACGTTTCTGTCAGCTCGCTTGCGTACCCTCGTATATCACAACATTGCTCATAATTATTAAGAAAAAATACTTGGTAACAGAATTTATTATCGTTATTGAAAAAAGCATTTTTATTCGTTATTCTGAATTTTGCTACTATGTTTGCATATTCACAATACGAATATTAAGTAGTGATTTTGACATTTGTCCAGGTTAGAGAAGAAAGTTAAAGACATTTTCTTTGGTAACCAGCTTCGGTTTGTTAATCTGTTCTGATTCTGAAATAAATCTGAATTCGGAGTTCACTGTCTCTCGTTCTCATTTGCATATTCATATTGTGCGCCTGTATCCGAACTTGTATGGGACTTTAGGCAAATACACTTAATGTGGATATAAAAAAAGTAAGTACAAAGAAAATAAACAAGATCCGATCAATGACCAACGCAACCTGCTGCCACTCAGCAGTGATTTCTTGGCGTGCGCCAGTGATGGTGGCTCGTTGGGCCAAATATTGAACGCATTTCTTGATTTCGTCCATGTCCCTTTCAGATTTCGGCACGGCTTGACTGCCTTGCACGCCAGTTTTGGCGTCTCTCTCGTTAGGTCGGTCGAATCCGCGCATGCTCAGTGTCTCTTCCTCGTCGACTGCGTAGTATGTATTACTACCAAGACAAACCAGATGATGTATTCCACGCAGGAAAATCTGGTAAGAGAGAGAGAGAAAGAAACATAGAGCTATAGTGAGAGTGAAAGAGTGGGTGTGTGTGAAATAGAGATAATGTAAAAGGGAGTGACAAGGAGAGATAACTTTTAGGCCTCTGTCTCGTATTATATTGTCTATGTCTTATAATTTCAGAATGATTTAGCTACTATTTTTCGCAAATCGAGCGACCATTTTGAGTCTCTTTCGTTCGACTGCCGATTGTTGTAGCCGCGTTTGTTGCATCTTGCATGTAGTCATCGCCGGAATGGTCATCATAGCGATAGTGGTGGTGGTGGTGGTGGTGCTGCTGCTGCTGCTGCTGTTGCTGCTGTTGCTGCTGATAGTGATGGTAGTGGTTGTAGTCGTAGTTGCGCTGGTCGTGTTGATGTTCCGTTTGCGGTGAAAATCTCGATGCGCAGCAGTAAAGGAAAAAAAGTACTAGTTCATCTACATTAGTAATCTTTATCGTCTTAATCAAAGGGCAGAACACAGAGAGTCACTTCTGGGCGTTAATATTTCAAACTCCATTTTGTATTTATAGAACCCATCCAACAGCCCAGTGAGGAAACAATTGTCGCAATGCAACTACAAATTAAGCGGCGGTCAAAAGACAGCAGAGTAATTTTCCCTTTCAGAAGAAAGAAAAAATAATCATGTTGAAAACTGTGACTTTGAAGCGTCGCAACTCCGAAAGTCGTACAAATGTTTAGGGAAGAAAAAAGAAAGTAAGAAAAAAACAAAAGAACGGACAGTGGTAGCTGCGACGATTCTTTGAAGGGTCACCACCGCATATCATTATCAACTTGATTTTTTTCTTTCTTAAATGGGGAAATTACTATTTTATTTGTAATCTTCTGCATCTTAATCAAAGGGCAGGAAAACAGACGTTCAGTTTTAGTATAATGTAGATACACACGCACATGTTTGTATGTGTGTATGTTTGTATGTGTGTATGTATGTATGTATGTATGTATGTATGCATGTATGTATGTGGGTATGTATGTCCCTGCTCAATTTTATCTCAAGATTTCTTGCCAATAGAGAAAAAGAACCGGTTTCTAACCTAGATCCAATACTCCTTCACTGGAATTTCAATATCAGCAACAGGGTACTTTTGTTTGTATGTATGTATGTATGTATGTATGTATGTACGTATGTATGTATTCCGATGCATATAGTTGCTTATCTAGACATGCTCATGTATGCATGTATATATGAATGTATGTATGTATGTGTGTGTATTTATGTATATATGAATGTATGTATGTGTGTATGTATATGTGTATGTATGTATGTGTGTATGTATATATGTATGCATGTATGTGTATGCATGTATATATGAATGTATGTATGTGTATATGTATGTATATATATGAATATATGCATGTGTATGTGTGTGTATGTATGTATGTATGTATGTATGTATGCATGTATGTATGTATGTATGTATGTATGCATGTATGTGTGTATGTATGTATGTATGTATGTATGTGTGTATGTGTATGTATTATGTGTGTGTGTATAGGTCAGAGGGTTAGTCAATTATATCAACTTCAAAATTCAACTGGTACGTATTCTATGGACACCGAAATTATGAAACCCAAGGCCGACCTCGGCGAAATTTGAACTCATATACCGAAAAGTAATTTTTTTCTCCTATACACTTAAACGCTTCGTTCTGCCAGCTCGCCGCCATATTTCAAATATATCCACGTGACCACGCGATCGACCGAATTATCAGATGTCGTTACATATCGCTAGTCACGATGCGCATTTTGCATTGTTTTGACCTTTGAAAAACACCACTCCGCTGGTTAGGTGAGCAGGCCAACATTCCCGGCCTCACACCACTTCCACCACCTCCACCACCACCGTCACCACCACACCACGTAATGGAAAATGGGATTGGAGCAACGCGAAAGAAAATGATTTACTCAAAAATACAATGCACCGCCCAGTCAGAAAACCGAACCTACAACCTAGCGATCGTTAGTACAACAGCCTAACCACGAGGCTATGCGCCTTCACATTTCAAATATTGGGTTGGTGCACAATTATTGTGGCTTTTTTTTTCTTCTTTTTCAGTAAATTTCATTCAACAAAAACAATAGCACATGTAACAAAAACATCTTTAAATGATTATTCCGGAGCATATTCACCATCTACTTCAATTACTGCTTCTCAGTTGCTTGGCAGACAGTCAGACCGTCGTTTAAAGGTGTTTTTGTTAAATATTGTTATTGTTTTTTTTTTTTGTTTTGTTTTTTTTTAATAAAATTTGTTGAAAAAAAAAAGCTGCAATAATTATGCACCGACCCAGTATTATAATTGTATCAAATTCTCGCTCCAAACATGATTTGAAATACATTACAAAATCTCAAATTACACACACACACACA
>NC_069001.1:4774499-4782080 GCF_001194135.2 Octopus bimaculoides | reverse complement strand
ATATATCAACTTTAAACAGAGCTCAAAATTGATCCGTTGAAAATACTTTATTACAACCATAATAATAATAATAATAATGAAATAGACCTATGTACATTTCGATAGAACATCCAGAATGATTAATACATATCATAAAATATTATAACATATTATAAAATATAGGACACTCCATCTCCTCAGGGTCCCATTGTTACATGTACATAGGTCTATTTCATTATTATTATTATTATTATTATTGTTGTTGTAATAAAGTATTTTCAACGGATCAATTTTGAGCTCTGTTTAAAGTTGATATATATACAAAAACTCAACTGTGAGCTTTTTGCTAAGATTGTTAACAGATACTATATTTTTTACCAAATTTTTGGTAAAAAAAAAATATATTTGACATATATATATATATATATATATATATATATATATACGCACACAAGAAACAATATCTGTCTCTCTTCCAGACAGAAAAGTGTTTATAAGACTGCGAAAGTGCTCAAATATAAATGAGACGAAGATAAAGTAGCATTGCTTCTTTATATACACATATATGTATGTATAAATATACATGTATGTCATGTGTGGGTATATGTGCGTGTTTGTGAATTAAATTTACCGCATAGAAAGCTCATTGCAACGCGCATTCTTACATACCTAATATGACACGTTCTTTAGAGTCTGGAGGTAACAAAAACAAAAAAGGAACCAAGGCGCTGATGAGTATGGCCGGGAAAATGAGCACGTGACTGAAATACGTTGACTTCCGGCGTAAAACGAATGTGACGGTGTAATCGGGATAGGTTTCCTCGCAACAGGCGTATTTTATGACGTTTATCAGTGACAAAATGTAGAAAGAAATGTTGACAACATGGAGAAGAAACATCATTCAAAGTATCCTCGTGCAAACATGGCTGTGTCGTTAAGCCGCTCATTTTGCAACAACATTCATACACCTATATTGCTATATATATGTATATACATACATACACACGCACACACACACACACACATACATACAAGCAAAATAATTGCGATTCAGTTGAATCTTTGTGAATCTTAAAATGTAGTTTGAGGTCTCCATTAGATTTGTATGTGTGTGTGTGTATGTGTGTGTGTGTGTGTGTGTGCGTCAGTGGGTGCGTGTGTATGTATGTCTGTGTATTTTGTGTTGGTGAGGATGTTACGTGTGTGTACGTGAAAGTGTGTGTCTCTGTCTGAGTATGTATGTGTTGTTTTAATTGTCCTTGTGGTGTGTGTGTGTGAGGGTGCATATGTATGTGTATATATATATATATTTATATATATATATATATATATATATATATATATATGTGTGTGTGTGTGTGTGTGTATGTATGTATATGTATGCATACATATATATACATATATATATATGGACATGTGTGTGTGTAAATATATAAATATGGAGGTGTGTGTAGATATATATATGAATGTATGCATGTATATGTGTATGTATGTATGTATGTATATACTTACACGACCAGCTTTCACACAGCTTTTTTAAAACTAAATTCACTCACAAGAAATTAGTCGGACTTGGGGTTTTATAGTTGAAGGTCTTGCTCAAGATGCCATGTAGTAGGTCTAAACTGAACTCAGTTGCAATGCGAACTTCTTAATCACAGCCATACCTATTTATTTATTTAATGATTTACTTCAAGAATTTTTTTTATCAATTATAAGACAACAAAATAAACACATATGAGAGACAGTTCTCCTTTACAAACGAATGTTGTTGTTGGCACTCCATCGCATACGACGTCGAGGGTTCCAGTTGATCCGATCAACGGAACAGCTTGCTCGGGAAATTAACGTGCAAGTGGCTGAGCACTCCGCAGACATTTATTTCCGAAGATCTTCAAAAACAAAAAAAAATCTTGCTTCCCAACCACATATTTCCAGGTTCAGTCCCAGTGTGGCACCTTGGGCAAGTGTCTTCTACTATAGCCTTGCGAGTGGATCTGGTAGACGGAAACCGAAAGAAGCCCGTCGTATATATGTGTGTGTGTATTTGTGCGTGTTTGTGTGTCTGTGTTTGTCCCCTGCCATCGCTTGACAACCAAAGCTGGTGTGTTTATGTCCCTGTAACTTAGCGGTTCGGCAAAAGCGACCGATAGAATAAGTACTAAGGTTACAAAGAATAAAGACCTTGCGTCGATTTGTTTGACCAAAAAAAAAACCCTTCAAGGCAGTGCCCCAGCATGGCCGCAGTCAAATGGCCGAAACAAGTAAAAGAATAACAGAATAAACATAAAGAGTTGTCTTTCCTTACTTGGGATTTCATACTCTCGACACGCCATTTGTTGTAATGTCTTTGTTCTTCATATATATAAGGCTCATCATGCTGGCTCGTAAGGTTCACATCGTCACCGTCGAACATCCAGGATCCGTAGACCAATTTACAAGTCTGAGTATCAAACGGGAATTTTTTCATATCGATTTCACAGAAGGCTATGTTGAGCATTCGGCTGAATTCCAACACGGCACCGGTATGAAAAATAATCAATTGTTCATCGGTGTCCGTAAACGTTGAGTGCTCCAAACTGTAGGAATAATAATAATAATAATAATAATAATAATAATAATAATAATAATAATAATAATAATAATAATGAATGCCCTGATGCAGTACCAGGCAGTGGCTTTCATGCCTTCTGATCTTAATTGATTGGAAGTGTTATCATGTACATTGTTTTGTCTTGGTATAGAAGATGAGCTATGGCAAATATTCTGCTCAATACCACAGGTCTGAAGGTCAGTTGTTTGACCTTAACCAGTTGATTATGTCCCTTGGTGGTTGACGATATGCGCATCTCTGATCACGAGCATAAGTAGTGGGGGAGCATCATAGCCATGTGTTGAGAGGAATTCTTTGGGGTTTGAATAATTCATCTTTGGAAACATGGGTGTTTTGCTCAACATCCTTAAACAATCCTTATACAGGGACCTTTTGAGCGGGATGGGCTACTCGACCTGAGGAAAATTCTGACTGGGCCCCACCTGCGAAGTCATGCGCTGTTTATCTTGATATGAGATCACCATGTCGCGCACATATGGTTGTGATGCATGTGCCTGGTGTACCCTTATCAGACGGGTAGTCATGATGGGTATAATGGGCTTCGTATATTTTACCCCAGTGTCACTCTGATGGCATGCACTACTGTCTCACTCAATAATAATAATAATAATAATAATAATAATAATAATAATAATAATAAGGGCACTCAGAGAGCACAAACCTCCTCCAAAGCAACACCAACATCCTCTCAACGATTAGCTGGTGATTTCTAAAATGAGAATATCTGAAATAAACTCGACTGCTCTCACAAACGAGAATACTAAAAATGAACCTGACCGTTCTCAAAAATTAAGTCGAAAAAAATGGAAAAATAGTCCAGAATCCTTGTCCGGTACTGGATCGATCCCAAAATCTAATCAGTTCATGCCAGTCACTAGGTCAAACATCCCTGAAAGTTTCATCCGAATTCATTCAGCGGTTCTTGAGATATATTATCCATGGTTAAACAAACAAACGCGACTGAAAATAATATCTACACTTTTGCTAAGGCGGAGATAATAATAATCCTTTCTACTATAGGCACAAAGGCTGAAAGCTTTGTGGAGAGGGCCAGTCGATTAGTTCGAACCCAGTGCGCAGCTGGTACTTAATCTATCGACTCTGAAAGGATGAAAGGCAATGTCGACCTCGGCGGAATTTGAACTCAGAACATAACGGCAGACGAAATATCGTTAAGCATTTTGCCCGGCGTGCGAACGTTTCTGCCAGCTCACCGCCTTAGAAATAGATATACATTGTAAAGAAAATGTTTATACTCGGGAAAAATAATCACAAAAAATGTTAACTTACTAATTATAAAGAGTAATATCAGGACTCCAAATAGCTTTGCTCGGCAGACGGATATCAGTTATATTGTATTTCGTGTAATTCCATATTAATCTGGAATCGTACCACTGTTTCATTAGGAATCCGTGGACTTTGAACTTCATTTCAAATTCATCCTGATTTAAAGAAAAAAAGAAAACGTGGAGAATACCTGGAAACTATATATACATAGATATAGGAGAAAATTAATGCGGGCAGCAAAGCGCAATATAAACCGTTTGGGCAAATTGTGACTGTATGAGCAACAAGCACATTTATTGCTAGAAATAAGAGTTAAACCACTTATAACTGCGTTACACACACACACACACACACACATACATGTAGATATGTGTGTGTGTGTGTGTGTGTGTGTGTGTGTGTGTGTGTGTGTGTGTGCGTGTGTGTGAATATATGCTGTAAAGATGATAACCAAAGTTCTACCTAATAGAAGCGTAAAGTGCATGTCTGCACACACACACACACACACACACACACACACACACTCACACACACACGTGTCTGTATGTGAAGGTGGAAGTGCTGTGCAAGCGAAAGCAAGGGAAGACGGACGAAATGCCGCTAATCATTTTGTCCGGCGTGCTAACGATTCTGCCATCTCGCCACCTTATTTGACAACGAACATATTGTAAATAAAGCATTCTCAATTACTCTTTCTCACTAAATGTCAAATGCAGTAGAGGTAAAGCCTTCCTGAAGTAATTCGACAAACACTTTCCTCTCATACATAACTACAGAAAGTTATTTGATGGCGGTGCGCTTAAGGTTCCATTCTGTTGCACATACGACATGAAGTTGTAACCTTTCGCACAAATCGACTCCAATTACTGCTTTGTTCTTTCATTCCTTCGTTTCTGTGCAACTACCCAAGCTCTCTCTGTCTCTCTCTCTCTCTCTATCTCTCTCTCTCTCTCCCTCTCTCTCTCTCTCTCTCTCTCTCTCTCTCTCTCTCTCTCTCTCTCTCTCTCTCTCTCTCTCTCTCTCTCTCTCTCTCTCTCTCTCTCTCTCTCTCTCTCTCTCTCTATCTATCTATCTATCTTCTATCGCTTTATCTATCGCCATCTCGCTCGATTTTCTTTTCTCCCGCATGTTGTCTTTCTTCATTATCGACTTTTTCATTTCTCCATTTATCTCCCTTTATCTCTCTCCCTTTGTTTTTACGCCATTTTATCTCTTTTCTTTCTTCCACTTCCTCTGTCTTATCCACTCATTCTGTCTCTTTCTTCATGACCCGTTACCATTTATCATTTCTTCTCTTTTTGCCATGGGACATGATCTTTTGGTCTTCCGTTCAGTTTTTCACGTTGCTTCAGATCACTCAGCTGTAGAAATGAATTACGACATTATTGGTGCCAAGCTGTGTCGGCCTTTGCCTTTCCGGTGGATAACATCGCCGGCGTGGAAAGTGGAGGCTGGTATGCATTGGCGACTGCTGGTCTTCCATAAACAACCTTGCCTGGACTTGTGCTTCGGAAAAAAAAAACTTTCTTGGTGCACTTCCATGGTCGTTCATGGCCGCAGATAGATAGATAGATAGATAGATAGATAGATAGATAGATAGATAGATAGATAGATAGATAGATAGATAGATAGATAAGGAGACAGACAGATAAGGAGACAGACAGACAGACAGACAGACAGACAGACAGACAGACAGACAGGTGAGTGGGCAGGTAGTCAGACTGGCAGACAGACTCAAACAAACAGGTAGATAGATAGATAGATAGATAGATAGATAGATAGATAGATAGATAGATAGATAGATAGATAGATAGATAGATAGATGGCGGAAAAGAGTGATTACCAATTCGAAAGCCACCACATTAAGGTCTGCGTAAAGACGAACCGGTTCACCTGCAATAGGTACGACACGACGATCGTAACCCGTAAGTAGATCTGTCATAAGTTTTTGTGCATTCACCATGTACGACGATGTAGTTTCGGAATTAGCTGTAAGATACATAAATTGAAGATAAAATATTAAAAATATGAGAACTGCTTATTTACATGCGCACACACATACATACCCACGTACATACATACGTACAAACATATATACATAAATACATACATACATACATACATATATACATACGTGCATAAGTAATTATTTAAGCATTAGGAAAGTACCTATTAGTTAGCCGGTGAAGCACGTTCACTGCTTATGGCTACCTGACCTCAACCACGGTACTTACACAATTGTCACTGGATCTACCCCAGGAATTATTCAGTGTTCGTTGGGTAGATAACAAATGATGGAGACGGAAAATAGAATATACGAGAAAATTTATTGCTCACAACGATCGTTTCGACCCATTATGTATCGATCCCTGTCGGGTGGGATACTGTACAACTGGTTATGTTACATCACTCGGTGTAGAAGTGCCTTATCAGGTGATTTTTACTTCATGTCAAATAAACACTGTTTCGCTCGGTTGTTATATAGCATGTTGCTAGTGACTGTAGATTTAAGCTCTTCACCAGGATAGCCAACACTGATAAGCGGAGAAGATGCTGTCCAGACTATTGGAAGTAACCATTTGCTCAATGGAACAATGCCATCTTCTCTGATGAGTTTTTTTTTTCCAGATAGGGGTGTGTTCATGTCTAGAGGCAACCCTAAGAAGTTTACAACACTGACTACTTGGCCTGGGTCGTGAAGAATGGATGTGACTCTGTGATGATTTGGCCAAAGATATCATGGAATTCTCTTGATTATTTACTCGTTCTACATGGCAGAGCAAACGCTAGGATTAGTTGAGCATTTTGGTTAATCATGAACATCTTGTAGTACGGACATTATTCCGTGATAGTCCTCTAGGATAATGACACACCGATTCGCCTGGCAAATATTATTCAAAATTCGTACAAAGATCACAAAAGTGAAGTAGACCATTTGGGTTGCTCGCAAACACCCTCCCACGATCACAGAATATAAGTATAATCGAACATTTCTTGTGCATTTCGGAGCAGCAGAGAGTATCCGTTTCCCTCCGTTGCTGAACGAGCTAAAGTGAATATTTAAAAAAAAATTTTTTACATAAAGAACAACTCATAATTTCCCTTAAAACTGTTCAGAACTTGTACGAGTCAATTCCTCGACATATCAAATGTTTGCATCTCGGAATTTTGCAGTGATGCAGCATGGAATTTTGTCAGTGAACAGGTCGCAGTCTCAAAGCGACGAAAATATATTGACAAATTAAATTTAAATGTTGTAGTGAATCTAACGGTTTTTGTGTGTTTCTTAAATGGCTTATAAACACCTTCCATGCTGCAATTGTTTTTGTTTCAGATCAAGTCATTTGCTATGGAAGTACATCTCCTTTATATATTTATATATTACTAGCAGAAATACCCGGCGTTGCCCGGGTTAAAGAGAATAATGAAATCTAAAAACACCATCTAGACTACGCATCATCTTTATATATAGAGATGTATATACACACACGCACCCAAACACACGTATATATATGTATATCAATATAAATATATGAAAGTCAATGAAGTTTCGTAAAAGGTGATCATGTACATACTTTCTTGCTGTTGTGATTATAACACCTCGTTGTAAACAATGTTCCTTGTTTTCCCTTGTGGAGCATATACAAATAGGTTTTTTTGCTGCCCACTCTTGAGCAGCCAACATACAGTTGTCCATGTGA
>NC_069001.1:4768053-4770072 GCF_001194135.2 Octopus bimaculoides | reverse complement strand
ACACACACCATGGAACCTAGTGTGATTCCTGGCCTTACCAGTTCCTGCCAAGCCATCCAACCCTTGCCAGCATAGAAAACAGGCGTTAAATGTTATTGATGATGATGATGATGATGATGATGATAAGGAGGAGGACAACGGCGATGATGATAACGATGATGATGACGATGATGATGATGATGATTACTATATACAGAGAGAGAGGAGGAGAGAGCGGGAGAGATGGAGATAGAGTGCAATATAGACACAGCTCCCATTACACCGTTTTATCTGTAAGGACAACAGTGCTCATTAGTGCAGTGCCCAAATCATTAAGAACTGCACAGGGCACATCTGCTAATTAATTGGCATCAGATGACATTAAGACGTCTCAAGAAACAAATCTTTCAAAAACAATGGTGTCAGTTTTCTTTTCAGATATCTATGCATTAATTCAGTCGTAGTTATGTGATAAGAAGCTTGCTTCCAAACCACATGGTTCCCGGTTCGGTCCCATAGCGTGGCGCCTTGCGCAAGTGTCTTCTACTCTGACCTTGGGCCAACCAAAATCTTGTGAGTGGGTATGGTAGACAGAAACTGAAAGAAGCCCATCGCATACGTGTGTGTGTGTGTATGCATAGGCGCTGGTGTGGCTGTGTGGTAAGAAGCTTTCTTCCGAACCACATGGTTCCGAGTTCAGTCCCACTGCGTGACATCTTGAGCAGCTGTTTCCTACTCTAGCCTTGGGCTGACCAAAGTCTTGTGAATGGATTTCGTAGACGGAAACTGGAAGAAGCCCAGAAACAGGAAGAAGATTGCTGTGAGATTGGTTTTACTGCTTGGGCAAATTGGTTGGAATTACGTAGTTCGGGTTTCTTCGTTGAGTATAAATTGTCAGGATTCTTAATTATGTTTGAGATGCTGCATGAGTAAATTGGTTGGAATTCCGTAGGTCGAGTTTCTTCGATGAGGCATAGAAGAAGTCCCTTGGATGTTTCTAATTGCTGGGAAGAAATAATTACTCCTAACATTAGGTGGGTTTCTTCTAGTATTTCTTATTTATGCATTGTCCCTATTCCTAGATTGAGAACGGTTTACTTCAAAGTGAGAAGTTAGTCTTGTGTGTTTGTGTTCTCTTAGATGTTTATAGTTTGATCTAGTTGGATCTTTATTCATTTCTGTATATTTATTTGTTCTAGATTTTTTCAGAAAGGGGTTATCTAAACTGTAGTCTCTTTTAAATAGTTGAAGGGAATTTATTTCTTCCGACTCACAGCTATCTTTCCATAGCTTTATAACGCTTTCCAAAAGTTGTCCATCAGCATGTTTGGTGAGTTCGGTGTGCATTTCTTCATCGATGGTCTTATATTTTTGTTCGTTATTCGATGCTCTAAGTAACTCAGTTTCTATTTTCATTTTGTTTCCCTAAGTTGTTTTTGTGGTTCGGGCTCTTCTGGGATTGCTTTGATTTGTAGTTTGCCTGGCAGAATTAACGGTGTTGAATTCATCCATTTTTTTCATATATTTCTGCCTTATTACTATTTTTTATCATGTTCCAAAATGAAAATTTCCTAGCGTTTAAATTTTTGGACCAAATATGGCTAATGCGGCTTTTAATTAAATGTGCTGATATTGGTATATTTTAACTATGGTCTTCGTGTTTTGGTAATGATTCTTTTTCAAAATTGCTTGTGAAAATTCAGCTCAGTGTTGTGCATAGTTCGTTCAAATTTTGACTAACTTTCTCTGCAGGATGTTTTCTCTGTTCATTTTCAGTTGCTTTTCGGGTGTAGTAATTTAATCCATCGATTTCGTTTGTTAAAATAACTAGATTTGAGTTAATTTCTTTTAATTCCTTCAATATGTCCTCGTTGGTAATTTTATCCGATGTATTTGAGGTAGCTTTCAGCGGCATTTTCCGTTCCACGTGTGGTAAAGAGTTGTAAGAAAGAGCAGGAAGAGGAGGAGGAGGAAGAGCAGGAGGAGGAGCAGGAGGAGGAGGAGAAGAATTTCGATTATCCCCACGTGGTGAGTTGTGAT
>NC_069001.1:4766876-4767536 GCF_001194135.2 Octopus bimaculoides | reverse complement strand
ACACACACACACACACACACACACACACACACACACACACACACACACATATATATATATATATATATATGCATACACATACACATATTCATACAAACAAATATACATACATACATACACATATACACGTATATACACACATATACACACAAACATACACATATACATATGCACACATTTACATACACACACTAACACACGTGCATACACACATATACGCACATACACCCATACACACAAACATACACACATTAGATTCAGTGTTATTCATAAGTGTGGGTCGGGGAAGACCGACCCTTCGAGGCCTCCATTTATAGGATTCAAAAGTGGAACAAGTCGCAAACTGCCACGTTTTAATGATAAAAGAAAGAAATTAAAATGACTTTAAATGTTGAAATTATTTAAAATTGTGATGCATATTGCAAAGGATTATGCAGAAGTAAACAACAATTTAAAAACAATTATCTTAGGTGAAAGGCCTGGCATTTGTCAAATTCATGATAACTCGGTTACCATTATATCAAATATCTCTCTATCTCTCTCTCTCTCTCTCTCTTTCTGTCTCTATCTCTCTCTGTCTCTCTCTCTCTCTCTCTCTCTCTCTCTCTCTCTCTCTCTCTCTCTCTCTCTCTCTCTCTCTCTCTCTCTCTCTCTCTCTCT
>NC_069001.1:4758490-4763740 GCF_001194135.2 Octopus bimaculoides | reverse complement strand
ATATATATATATATATATATATATATATATATATATATACATATAAACGTGTGTAACGTGTGATTGTCGCAATGACCATGAAAGAGAAAGTTGAGCAGAGAATCTGCATCTACTTTTGCCAAAAGCTTGGCGATATATCCTCAGAAGCCTACACAGAGTTTCCAAAAAGTTTTTATCGTTCTCGACGCAATCAAGGAGATCTTGTACAAGTGAAACCCGAGTTTCTTTTTGCTCAGCTGAAAGCAGTTTTGGCACAAACTTGGCAGACATGCATCTCATACGCAAATCTTCAGTGATAATAGACTGCACATCCTCTGATAACTCACATATGGTTATTTGACGATTTCCCCCTCACAGCTGCAATGTTCTTCTCAGTTCCACTGGTTGCGGGTCTCCCAGAACGTTCGTCAATATCAACTTTTTTTCGGCTATCTTGGAAACGTCTGAACCACTCATACACTTGTGTACGGCTCATACACTCCTATCCATACACTTTCTGCAACTTTGCATTGGCCTCTGAGCAGCTATCGCCGTGACAAATCTCTCACATTTGGCTTGATGAATAGCTAGTGGAGTACCCCTCATTGAGTAATTACTACTTCCGAGATTCTGCTAGCTAAGAAACATATATAGGCTGGATTTTACCTACACCATTCCCTAAATTTGTATTTATACATTGTTGTTGTTTGTTGTTGTTGGCTGCGTCTCGTGTTTCTGAGCTTGCAATCCAGTTCATTTTCCTGGGTGTTTGAACTGCAGATAGCTCCGCAATCCAAGGGTTGCATGAAACACACGGGGACATTGTGGACAAGGGATAGAAGGGGTTGGTTTGGGAAGGAGAAGGCGCTGCTTTCTCTCCCGTCTCTAGAGTTCAGCTCTTGCGACTCGGGCTTTCTCGAAGTCCGCTGAACCCGTTTTGATGGTGTGTCTCCAGAGGGGTCTTTTGCCGAGATATCCTCCCAGTGTGCGAATTAATACACGAATTAATAAAATGAATTAATAAAAACATGATACAGTTTAGTATCATTTAATTTATTTCAACTTCTACGCATAAATTATTTCTATGGCAGCTACTATTTCGGCTGTGATCGACCGAATTTCGCTCCACTGTTTGTGGTTCTCACATATCTCTGTTAGCCTTGTTCGTCCGACGAACTTACGTAAGAATAAATTCTCTTGATCTGGTGTTGAATTATTATGGTTTTTAGACAGCAAGCAAGCCGACAGTGTTGTTGTTTTTTTCGCATGATAAATAAAGCAACGAGAGAGAAGGAGAAATGGGGAGGATCACAAAATTAGACAAACGGAAAGAGAGAGAGAGAGAAGGGTGGCGGTGGAAGAGTGAGGCACTGAGAAAGGGAAAGAGAAAAAGAGGGTCCAGTCGAAATCTTTGAAATAATTTTATTTTCCTTGTTTTTCTTCCCTTCCACACTTGTTTGTGTTCCCTAACCTGGTTAAACGGATGTTTGTGAGCAGTTAAAATAATTGGGGTCTCTTATCAAAATATAAATTTACGTAGAAATGTCAGCTACAAAACAATTCTACTGTGAGAAGAAAATCAAGTACTGGATGCTGCAAAAAAACATCTCCCATATTCTATATTTGACACAGTGTAAATTATTGCAGGTCTTTTCGCCGCTCTCTGTATATATTTTCGTATGGAGCTATACCATTAACCTAACTTAACCGCACAGACAGACTCGCTCGTGCGCACACACGCACAAACATATACAAATATGACGGAAAGAAAACGAAAAAGAAAGAAAACGAAAAAGAAAGAAAACGAAAAAGAAAGAAATAATGATTCGCTTAAACAAATAAAAGATGGAACTTTTCTTCACTAAAAATGCAGTTTCGTAATAAAACAGAATGTGGATGAGATAAGGAGGCAGAATATTAAACACACTCATATAAGCGTAGTACACTTACACACACAGACAAACACGCTCACACACACACTAACAACGCACACATACACATATGTGTGCGTGTGTGTACACACCTATGCATATATACAGGGTGGGTAAATTGCTACCATTTCATATTTTTAATTTCATGCATGGGCATTGCTTGGTTTTGATTTTTGTCGACTACACGGTATAGTAGGGTCACTTGGGCACCGTCTGAGAAAAATAGCACCGCATTCGCGCTGGAAGCTCCAATACGAATATTTCAGAGTGTTTGGGTGTCAATCTGAGGTCAGTGCAATCTAAGGACATGTTTCGAGAGTGATAAAAATCAAACATCAATCAACATCATGGTGTTTGGTGTGATCACTAATGATGGTGATGTCTCCATTCATCTACCCACACAGCCTCACACTTAATACGGAGGCCTACATCAAGTGCCTGGAGGAGGTAGTGCTGCCGTGGGTCAAGAGGGTGGGCTGATGGAAGCCATCTGAGTATTGGAAAAGAGTTACACGTATGATGATGAGTTGCGCCGGGTATCACAATGCCAACACCATGACTGCTGATCAATTCTCTGTGAACACCGTAAAAGCTAGAAGACGTGACACTGACAGCCACAACAGAGACTACGTAGTCGTGGCCAGCAGGAAGAGACACATCAGGTTTTCTGACTGCATCTGTACGCCAGAATTCATCCAGTAGCTGATTATTAGGGCCTTAGGTTCAATTCAGACGGCTATGTAAAGCTGCTGGTCACTGTGGTCAAACTCTGGCTAGAGTGGGTTGACACAAGAAGGTTTTATGTGTGGAAGCGTGGAATCGGTTTCTTGCCATACCTGACGAAAGCGTCAGAAGTGGTTATCAGAGAACTTCTACGACTTCGCCATCCCTAATTTCTAGTCTCCTATTTCTTCTGATTGCAATCTCATGCATAATTATGTTTGTAGCGTAGTTGAGAAAGACACCAACCACTCTGCTTGCAGCATCAAGGTGGAGCTGGTGGCCAAGATCAAGGAGGTGTTCGAAGATCTTCCAAGGTACACATTGAGGAACGCATGCGCCAGGTTCAGGAGCCATTTTAAGACTGTGGTAGAAGCTGAATAAACTGTTATCTCCCAGAAGTAATCTAGTTGAATTTTTTTGATTTTTCAAAATACCTTTGTGTTTTGGAGGGAATATTACGTGTTCTTTACCTTTTATGCAAACTGTCAAATTTAACCCGAAAGCCTAATATGGTTACTTTCTGTATAATATACACTTACTTCTGATATAATATTACAGGTTGACCCAAAATTAAGGCAACCTACTTTTTTTTTACTTTTGCCAAAGAAAAATATTGTTATATTTCGGGTCCGATTTTCGTTGCTTTTCCAACATCCATTGACAAGGTTGCAAAAGCAACGAAAATTTTAGAAGGAAAAATATAAATAACATGAGCACTCAGAGGGCGAAAATCTCCGCCAAGGGGACACAAACGTCCTCTCAAAGATTACTCAAGGATGATTTTTTAAATGAGAATATCGGAAATAAACTCGACTGCTCTCACAAACGAGAATACGAAATATGAACGTGACCGCCCTCAAAAATTAAGTTAAAAAAAAAACAGGGAAAATAATCCAGAATCCTTGTCTGGTACTGGATCGATCCCAAAATCTAATCAGTTCGTGCCAGTCACGAGGACAAACATCCCTGAAAGTTTCATCCGAATCCATCCAGCGGTTCTTGAGATATCTTGTCCACGGACAAACAAACAAATAAACACGACTGAAAACAAACTTCCGCCTTCGCTAAGGCGGAGGCAATAAATGAGTAGAAATCGAACCGGCGCGTGTGTTAGATAATAAGGCATTAAGACAATATGACTTTCCCCAGAAATAGCAAAAACTGTTAAAAAATATAGTTTAAAGAGAGGCTACTCTCAATAATCTACTCACTCGTACACACACATTCAAGGGAGAGAACTTTGTCATACCTCACCAGTTACTTCAGAAGTATTTCGAGGCTTGTCAGCATCAAGGGAGAGAACTCTATACTTCGTTTTTGTATTAGCTTGGTGCTTAATTATTGCTGCTTTTTTTTCAATAAACTTTATTCAATAAAAAGTTTTAATTAAACGGAAATTTAACCAAAACACCAAGCAGACATTAATGTAGGTGGTGTATATGTTCCGGAATGATCATTTAAAGATGTTTTTGTTACATGTTGTTATTTTTTTGTTGAATAAAATTTACTGAAAATATATATATATATATATGTTGTTGTACTTGGGGATGGTCATATTGCCAGTTTAGCCAATAAAAACACACGCACTGTATATTTGGTGTTAATTTGCTTCAGCTTTATATTACATTAATCTTAATCTTATTTCGGCCAGAGTTCTTTCGTCACACATCTGTGACCTCATCAGTGGTCCTTTGTTTCCTTCCTTCTTATGTGTGTCTCACCTTGCTAAATATTTAGCAAGGTGAGACACACATAAGAAGGAAGGAAACAAAGGACCACTGATGAGGTCACAGAAGTGTGACGAAAGAACTCTGGCCGAAATAAGATTAAGATTAATGTAATATAAAGCTGAAGCAAATTAACACCAAATATACAGTGCGTGTGTTTTTATTGGCTAAACTGGCAATATGACCATCCCCAAGTACAACAACATCTGTTTCAACACACGATTTCACATCAAAAATCTGGCAAAACAAATATATATATATATATATATATATACATATACACAGAGGCACATACGTCTGTGTGTGTGTGTGTGTGTGTGTGTGCAAAGTGCTATACGTTTGCTATGAGCTAACAGTCGCTCCTGTAGTCATTCTGTCTCCTTTCTGTTGGTGGATGCGTGAGTAGTAGTAGTAGTGGGAAGTTGAGGAAGTGTAGGAGGTGATTAGACAGGATTTACCACAGTGAGATGTTGTGATTAACGAATCAGCTTTGTTTTATGTAAGGTTATATGATGGTTGTAGTGGCGGCGGCGGTGCTGGTCGTCGTCGTCGTCGTCGTACTGTTGCTGCTGCTACATGTGGTGGCGGCGGTGGGTAGTTTTTGTGGAAGCCTCCTACTTCAACACTGTCTCATTAGCGTGATAACGAACAAATTCATCTGTTAATTATTCTTTTCTACTCTAGACACAAGGCCCGAAATTTTGGGGGAGGGGCCAGTCGATTAGATCGACTCCAGTACGCAACTGGTACTTAATTTATCGACCCCGAAAGGATGAAAGGCAAAATCGACCTCGGCGGAATTTGAACTCAGAACATAAAGATAGACGAAATGCAGCTTTCGCCCGGTGTGCTAACGTTTCTTATTTCTTTATTGCCCACAAGGAGCTAAA
>NC_069001.1:4757094-4757654 GCF_001194135.2 Octopus bimaculoides | reverse complement strand
CACCACCTTCACCACTGCTATCACCATTACCATCATCATCACCACCGCCACCACAACCAATATCAGCACCAGCATCACCACTACCACCACCGCCACCTTCACCACCACCACCACCACCACCTTAATAATCATCACCATCGCCACCACCTCCATCATCGACGCCATCAATACCACCAATTCCGCAACCATTCCACCACCAACACCACCACTAATGTGTATGTGTGTGTGTAAACTACAATTCCATTCCCGTACAGTGAGTATATATCAGTGGTGGTGGTCAGCACCTACAGTAATTCATTGTTCAGTGACATTTAGACCAGCTTTCTACCTGCTGTCCTCTTCTTCATCTCCGTTATTTATTAATATCAACTTTTACGTCAGCATCACACATTAGATGGAGTTTAGTGGCGGGAAACGCTACTAACCAGAGTAGTTAGTTACCTGCTGTTTACTACTTGGTTAATACCAGCAGTACGGACGCTTTATAGCTCTCTATATCTCTGTCTGTATACCTGTCGGTCCGTCTATCTATCTATCTATCTATCTATCTATCTATCTAT
>NC_069001.1:4753891-4756399 GCF_001194135.2 Octopus bimaculoides | reverse complement strand
ATAGTTAAAAAAAACAATAACAAAAAAACAACAAAGTGAGGACGTGATACGGATAGTGTTATTGGACGCTCATGGACACATATACATATACACATATATGTACACATACAAACACAGATATATATATATATATATATATATATACATATGCGTATAGATGTACATGAATATATACATATGCAAACACAAACACACACACACTTGCATACACGAATACATACACGCACGCAATTACACATTCACACGACAGAACAGATACGACAAAAGCGAACGAAATGACATTGAGCGTATCATGGTATCGCTTCGCCATCAGCGAGATAAGAGATTGGAAGATAAATCGGAGACGACATTCTATACGGCCCCTTACAACAAAGAGAAAGATAAGCCGATAACAACAGCTACAGCAGCAACTGCAACAACAACAACAGCAAATGGAAACAAAAGCAACAGCAGCAGCAAGGTGAGGGGGATTGTCTCGATGACATTTTTAATTTGTCGTTCCCGCTTGAATAACCGTGAGCATCACAAGCATCCATCACAAACGTTGACATCTGTTGACATCTTGTAATCTTATTCTTTACACGTTCGGCTCCCGATCGTAAAATCACGAGATCGGTGCCCAGCGGCGCGATGTTTCCTTGAGCAAGACACTTTATTTCACCTTGCTCCAGTCCACTCAACTGGCAAAAATGAGAGTTGTACCTGTATTTCAAAGAGACCAGCCTTGTTGCATTTTGTATCATGCTGAATCCCCCTGATAACTACGTTAAGGGTACATATGTCTGTGGAGTACTCAGCCACTTGCATGTTAATTTTCATGAGCAGGCTATTCAGTATATTGGATCAACTGGAACCCTCGTCGTCGTTACCGACGGAGAGCCAGTTTTTTTCACAATGCCCCAGTCTACTAAGCTGGCAAAGATAAGTTTTCCTTTTTTATTCAAAGGCACGTGCATAGTTAGGGGAGGGCAGTGTATTTGTGCGTGCGTGTGTGTGTGTGTGTGTGCGTGTGTGTGTGTGTGTGCGTGTGTGTGTGTGTGTCTTCCTTTCTGTATTTACCCCCCACACTACCGCTGTTAGTGTGTTTACGTCCCCGTAATTTAACGGTTCAGTACAAGAGAAACTTCCTGTGAGCGATGAAAAGTGGAAAAGCTATTGGAAGGTGGCTGCAGGTTTACTAGGGTCCCAGGGACTCTTTCCCATCCTAATTACGAAAAAAAATGGACATTTTAATAAGGTGTGAAAAACAGAAAGTTGTGAATCTAGTTGAGTTAACAGTTCCCCATGAAGATAACATGGACGCCGCTCAGGTTAGAAAGGTTGACCGTTATGCAAACCTCCTCGAGGCCTAACACATCTTAAAGTAAATACCACCATGACCGATATCCAAACTACAATGGAAAAGGCTAGCCACTGGATTTGGTTAAAAAGAGACGATGAGCGATGGCTAGAAGAATATTAAACTTTATTTGATAACCAGTTGATCTAGCAAGCGGGGCCTCATATTAGAGTAGTGGGGGCGTATGCATTGATGCTGTCGAGAGGTAGGTCCCGAAAATGCGCGCATTCTCTCCTGATGACTCCCTACACTTGCTGGCTTCCGGTATGCGGAGCTTTCGACTTGTAGCACTTGCATGTGCAAGTTGTTTGCAAAACATCGAAGTTCTTCGCGAATTTGCTACAAAGTTCTTCGGCGTGATCAGCCGAAAAACTCTTTTTTCGCCGATCGAAAAAACAAGACTTTGTCGAAAACGGTAATCATGTAATAGTTGAACCTCTACTATTGATTTGATAAATCACAGAAAAAAACAAACGTGAATATTGATTTTGACTTACCCTCGTACACACACACACACGCATGTATGCAGATATTAGCACATATATACACACATGTGAACAAATGTGTGTATGCGCGCGATCGTGTATGCGTGTGCGTACGTGTGATTCTGTGTGTGTGTGTGTAAGTTATATTATATCATATAATATTATATTTGTCCAGTGCATTTGAAACCTTAAACTACGAGACAAATAACCTGTATGTTGGACTGAATGCCTATTCCCTTTCATGTATTGTAATTTTATACTCTGTTATAAAACCCTGGTTACATCGGGTATATGTTGGTAGCAAGACAAAACCTAAGAGTTTGTTTACAAGGTATTCAGTTACAGTATCTTACGTACATTTCATGAACATAAAGTGATCATTAATTGCATAGTGCAAATCACATAATCAAGGTACATTGTCAAATCGAACCGTCAGAGAGACAGACAGACAGCTAGACAGACAGACAGCTAGATAGATAGATAGATAGATAGATAGATAGATAGATAGATAGATAGATAGATAGATAGATAGATAGATGCCGAGTTATCTAGCTTGCAGATATTCAGGAAGTTAAAAGTACATTCCAGAAGGTTTAAGGCTTTCTTTTGTTTTTTTAGGTGAGGCAGTTTTAACTGTCCGACACGACTAGCCATAACTTTCAACTTCAGAACAAAGTATATTAC
>NC_069001.1:4751923-4753352 GCF_001194135.2 Octopus bimaculoides | reverse complement strand
ATATATATATATATATATATATATATACCTATACGAGGTGTGCATTCCAGAAGTTTTAAGACTTTTACGAGTGGTAGATATAACTGTCCTAGATTATGGTAATTTTGGGACATCGTTATTATAAATACATCTAATAAGCTGACCTACCAACTTTATTTTTCTTTTTATTCCAGACGCTTGTAAAAGTACTTTGAATATAGCTTGCTTAACACCTTACTAATTAAGCAGAATGCAGTCGAGACGTGAAGACAATTTAGAAGCTTGTTACGCAGTAAAATGTTTTATATCAAAGTGGACAAAATCTCCACAGAAATTTAGGAAGTGGTCGACGCTGCTCATGGATTAAGTTGCATGGACCGAGTAGGTGTTTTTCGTTGGTACAAGAGGCTCAAGAACGGTAGAGAGGAGGCAGGAAATGATGAAAGGTAAGAGATGGAGACGGATATCAGAACATGTATATACGTATACATACAAACAGAGAAAACAAAGACTGAAGACTCTCAGACGACGAATATTTAAGTATAAATACATTGATATTTATCTTTATACATCAAACTATAGATATGGAAGATCCTAAAGCGGCTGGCACCAAACTTAGTCATCGAGAGTTTATACCAGCCTCCAGGCAGGACGCCGCTGCATTATCCCATCAAGAGTAAAGGCCAGGTACTGCAACAGCTTGGGATTCAAAGACACATATCTATATGATATCTTGCCAAAAGAGCTGAGAGATCTACATGAAGTGGTGGGTAGACGTTTTTACGAAGCAATTTCACCTGCTGTCAAAGATTCCAAATGAACTCAAACGAGGACAGCAAAATTCCTTCATTCACCAAAAATGCCATCCACACAAAAATAGCCGTTGAAAATGTGATGATATCAGCGGTGTCCCAGTATGGCCAGAGCTAACATGCATAAAAGAATACATGAATACACACACAGGCACACACACACACAAATATATACACAGACATATTTATAAATTTATACACACACACACACAAGCACAGAAAATATTGAGACATACAAGTGCCTACAAAGACATACACATACAGACGATCGATCTTCTATAACGTGTTTGAATGTATGTGTGTGTGTGTGTGTGTATGCATGTCTAAAAATTTACACATCCATATATACAAACAAACGCCCATATTAATAGCTGTACATGTTTATATACCTGTAAGTATATTTATAAATAGACGCGCACACACACATATATATATATATATATAATTATATAGACGTAGGTACATATATGAATATGTGTGTGTATATGTATGTATGGGGGTCTTAAAAGACATGTTAGGATCCACAATGAGCAGAACTTACTTGCAGGTATTGGTAGTGCAAATCAGAGGTGCAATCTGTGTGGGTGTTTTTTCAAAACACTGTCTGGTTTAAAAAGCCACATCAGACGCCATGAAAG
>NC_069001.1:4744452-4749452 GCF_001194135.2 Octopus bimaculoides | reverse complement strand
TACAGACTCGTACACACACGCTCAAAGAGAGAGAGAGATTTTAAAGGAGAGAGAGATAATTGAATGAATCGCAGGGCAAGAATGTTGGAATCGAAAGAGGGAAACGTAAAAAAGAAGCCAGGATTAAGAAAGACAGAAAGAGAGAGAGAGAGAGAGTGGGGGAGGGGAGAATGAAGCGAGAGCGAAAAAGAGCGAACGGGAGACGAGATCTGGTTTCTGGAATGAAAGTAAAAGATAGACAGATAGATAGACAGAGAGGCAACAGAACGACAGACAAATTGGCATTGGAAGATATATATATATATAGAGAGAGAGAGAGAGAGGGGGGGTTGACAGACCGACAGTGAGACAGATAGATAGATAGATAGATAGATAGATAGATAGAGAGAGAGAGAGAGACTGACAGATATATAGATTGATAGATAAATAGATAGATAGATAGATAGATAGATAGATAGATAGATAGATAGACAGATAGATAGATAGACAGATAGATAGATAGATAGACAGATAGATAGATAGATAGATAGATTGATAGATAGAGAGAGGGAAAGAGAGAGTGAGAAATAGACCGACAGAGAGACGTTGAGCGAAAGGAATATTTTAAGAGGAGAGAAAGGGAGAGTGAGGTGGTATATTGAGGAAGTATGAGAGAGGGATATTGTTATACGAAGGTTAAGGGGCTAATAGGGTATTTATAAAAAGACAGGACTGGGGACAGGGGACAGGGGCAGGGGATGTAAGACAGGGAGGTTGAGTGAGTGTGTGAGCAAATGGAGGTTAAACCTGGATAGAAGGAGACGAGCGAAGGGGCGAGAGAAAGGAGCGCAGAGAGAGAGACATATAAAGGAAAAGAAAGAGAGAGAGACAGAGAGATAGAGAAAATGAAAGGGGGAGAGCGAAAGGAAAATATAGAAAGAGATATAGTGACAGAGAAAGAAAGATGCTGAAAGAATTAGAGACAAAGAAATAGAACGACGTAAGGTGAAAGAGAAAGAGAGACAGACACACATATATGCATATATACAGAGAGTGAGAGAGAGAGAGAGAGCGCGCGAGACGGTGACTGATAGGTAGATAAACAACAGATCGATAGATCATCATCATCATTGGGTTGATCTTGTTCGATAGAGTGATAGTAAGAGAGAAAGATAGACTAGAAAAGAAGAAGGAGAACAACGTAAAAAGAGAGAAACAGTAAGAGACACGGAGAGAGAAGGAGAATTAGAGAGAGAGGGCGAACAAAGAGAAGAAATACGAGAGACGAGACCTGGATACAAAGGAGAGAAAACACACGGAAAGAGGCAAATATAATAATATTCCGGGAGAAAAACGAAACAGAGACAAGGTATATAATTAAAAAAGAGGTATATATACATACTTGTATAACCATATATAAATATATATTTATGTGCGTATCTTTAAAGGTATATTATATAGAAATATGTATGCATATGTAATATATATACATACATACATATACATGCAGAGAGATGTATATACAAGAACGAGGGAAGAGTATATAGAGGTGATGTATAGAATGAAAGAGAGAGAGAGAGAGAGGGAATCAGAGATAGCGTATTTATATTATTATATAGAAGTATATATGAACATATGCGTGTGTATATATTTCTATACCAATTGTGTTAAATATAGGTAGAGCGTGTATATATAAATTTGAGCTTTTGTATGTATGTATACATGTATGTAGGTATGTATCTATGTACGTATAACTATATGTAGTATGTGTATATTTGTATGTATATATGTGCGTATGTAAAATGGTATGTTTCTATGTATATAAGCTTGTGTATATAAGTACCTTTGTAACTGTATTAAAGAGAGAGACAGACGGACATGTTTATATAAATATATATATATATATATAATCCGACATGTATAATAAGTGCATCTTTTCCCTGACTTACGGTCTCTTAGATGGTTCACTCGTATATATACATACATACATACATACATAACAGGTGTGTTGATGCAAACAGGGAAAATAGAACTCAAAATAAAATGAAATAAAATTTATGTATTATTCTTATTAATATTTAGCAGAAGTAACCGAATGGGCTTTCATTCGTGCCACAGAGGGAACCAAGGTGCTTGAGTTTCGTGAGTTGGCACTTATCAAACGCACAAAACTCTCGGACCTTGGGTCACTCTGTTAATTCTGCTAAATATAAATAAATAAATAAATAAATATGTGTGTGTGCATTATATATATATATATATCTATTTATTTATTTATTTATATACGGTGTATGTTTTATGTTTGTATGTATATATATATATTATATATATATATATTTATATTTATATTTATATACGGATGTATGTTTTATGTGTGTATGTGTTTTTACGCATATATATATATTTATATACGGATGTATGTTTTATGTTTGTATGTATGTTTTTACGTATATATATATATATATATATATAAAGAGAGAATGAGATCTATAGTGATCTATCAGAAAAAGTTCATATCACATATACATATATATATTTCTATACATTCATACATATACGCTCATAAAGACCTACACGTACACACTCACACATATATATATATATATATATATATATTTGTATTGTATCGGTTTAGGTGGTTGCAGTTCACCTGACAAGGGATTTTGTCTTCAATTAAATGAAAGAAAGAGAGAAAGGGAAAGAGAACAGCGAAGAGACAAAGAAGGAAGGAAGAAAGAAGCCAGAGAAGAACGAATAACGTGAACCAGCTTCAGTGGAAGACCACCTATTTTTACACATGACATGAGGTAAGAATGACATTCGTCTGCTTTCATACTCATTCTTTCTCTCTATCTCTAGTTGTCTTTTTTTTATTTCATCTCTCCATGTCTCTCTCTTTCTCTCTCTCTTTATTTCTTTGTTTCACTCGCCTTCTCTTCTGCCACCGCTCATCATCATCATCATTGTCATCATCATCAAAGACGATTGATCTTATAATAGGTCATTCGATAAGCTAGAAATAGCAGCGAAATTTATCAGCACCGATATATAAAAAAATGAAGCCAAAAAAAAGAAAAAAAACAAACAGACATCTCCCTCCACAAAAAAAACTGCCTTATAAAATAAAATGAAATAAAATTTAAATTAAATTAAAGAACACATTGGGTAATGTATTCCTAGCTACATATATCATCTCTCTATGTCTGGGTTATTATTATAAAAAATAAAATTCAAAAATAACGGGATGTTTTACAGTTTGTTTTGTCTTTGATCACAAATCGAACTAGGATGGCTTAGTGGTGGTGGTGGTGGTGGGGGCTAAACAAAAACAAGAATTGCCATCATCTTCATCATCATCATCATCACCACCACCACACCGTCATCGTCTTCTTCTTCGTTGTCGACGTCATCGTTTTCATCATCATCATCGCAGCCAAACATCATCATCGTCAGGATCACCAGCATCATTATCATCACCACACCGCCATCATCATCATGATCACCACGATCGTCCTCATCACCACCACCACCACCACCACCACCACCATCATCATCACCATCATCATCATCGTAATATACATCACCACCCTCGTCGTCATCGTCGTGAACAGACGATGAATCAAACGTGTGTGACATCATTTTCCACTCAGTGACACAAATACATCCAAGCACGGCATCTTCAATTTACCATCGCCTTTAACCAGACCTGCGCTACACCACAAACACTGTGCGACACCGCCCTACGCCATACCATACCATACCATACCATACCATACCGTACCATACCATACCGTGCTACATCACACCACGTTATAACCCCCACCACCACCACACTTCACGATTCTATACGATGTTATACCACACAGAACCCATACTACGCTAGGTTATATACCATGCCGTACTGTGTACCACATTATGCCATACCTTACAATGCCATACACTGGACCACACAAAAATCTCCTTCGCCGCCGCCATCAACCACCATCCAACCTCCCTCAATCATCTTCGTCGCCACCACCACCACCATCGTCGTCGTGACTCCCCCATCTCCGTCAGCGCCACCGTGTCATCGCCGTATCAATCAACCCCTTTGCTTCGCCTTCTAATACCCCTCTTCATCTTTCGCCATTTCATTCCTCTCTCTTCTCCTACTTGTTCACCGTCCTCTTCCTTTGAAATCTCTTTCTTTCTTTCTTTAGCCCTCCTACACTCTATCCACTTCTCTCTCTCCTCTCCTCTTTCCCCCTCTACCCTTTCTCTCTCTCTACCTCTCTCTTGCTCTCTTTTCGTAGTCCCTTCTCCCTCTCTCTCTCTCTCCCTCGCTTTCTTCCTCCCTGTCACTCCCCCTCTCATTTCGTCTTTTGTCTTTCACTCCTACTCCCGTTCGCTCACTTTTCTCTTTCCCTCCTACCTTCTCTCTCTCTCTCCTACTCCTCCACCCCGCTTCTTTGCTCCAATTCTTTCGACGACGACCGACGTATGTCCAGTTCTCACAACGGCTTTGTCTACCGTTGTTTATTTACATACGCACACACACACACACACACACAAGCAGATACGTACACGCATGCATATGTATATACACATACACACAAACTTGCATATATATATGTATATATATATATATATATATATATATATACACACACACACAAACGCACAAACATGCATATACACACACACATTCATATGCAGACATATACACACACAAACATGCCTTTACGCACACATAAGCACGCGTACACACACACACACTATCACCACAACTACAATTATTAACCCTATACATGAGCAAGACTACAGTTACTGCTGCAACATACACAACACTCATCACTACAACTACTACGTATACTATTACCAATACTGTACATGATCGACACTACCACCACCACCACCACTACTACTATAACAAACAAACACACACAGACTGACACATACACCACTGCCACCACAAACAACTGCAACACATACCATCACCAGCACTGAGTATGGCTAAGACTACTACTGCTACAACACGCATA
>NC_069001.1:4743453-4744176 GCF_001194135.2 Octopus bimaculoides | reverse complement strand
GCGTACACACACACACACTATCACCACAACTACAATTATTAACCCTATACATGAGCAAGACTACAGTTACTGCTGCAACATACACAACACTCATCACTACAACTACTACGTATACTATTACCAATACTGTACATGATCGACACTACCACCACCACCACCACTACTACTACTACTATCATCACCGCTACCAAATCTACCACCACTGCTACTACTACCATCACCGCCACCACTACCACTACTACTTCTACTGCAATAGACACACATACAACACTACCACCAACCACTACAACACATACTGTTACCAACACTACATGACCAAGACTAAACTACCACTACTACTACACCGCACATACGTCATCACAATCATCGTCATCACCACCACCACCACCACCACCAACAACAACAACAACAACTACAGCTCACGCTCACGCTATCTCCAACAAAAAAGCACGACCAACATAAATACTACCGCCTATACTGCACATGGGATCCTGTCTGTACAACATGAAACATTTACCTGAGGCTCTGTTACTTTTACTTTCTCATGAGCAATGTCTTACCACCACCACTACCACCACTACTGCCTTCACCAATATGACCATTTCCACCACCACCACCACCACTACTACTACTACTACTACTACCACCACCACCACCAAAACCACCACCACCACTACTACTACCATCACCACCACCACTACTACTACTACTACCACCACCACC
>NC_069001.1:4741729-4742602 GCF_001194135.2 Octopus bimaculoides | reverse complement strand
CACCACCACCACTACCGCCACCATCACAATTGCAATTATCAGCGTCATCATCATCGACCCCTGCTTCGTTATCATCGTCATTGTCATCACCACCACCAACACCACTACCATCACCATAGCCCCTCTCCCGCCCTGTTATCATCGCCCTCACCACCACCGCCACCACCATCATCATCATCATCATCATCACCAATATCATCACATTCCATGCATGTCTCTTCGATGTGTTTCGTCTACTTCTTCATCAATATGTATCTATCTGGTTTCTTTACAGAGAGAGAGAGAAAGAAAGAGAGGTTGGTGTTAGGGTGAAGGTAGGGGGTGTTAGAACAATGTGAGTAAGTGGCATTCATCCACAAACAACATTGATGTACTAAACACACAATGTGTATGTGTGTAATGCTTGTATTTGTGTATGGTATGATATATATAATGTTTACAAGGTGTAGCTAAAAGATTCCTGGCTTTAAGAGTATCGCAAAAGGCCTCATTCAAAACCCAACCTTCCGAGTTCTTTTACAGGACTTAGAAAAACTGAAGGACTGCTGCAATAAGTGTGTGAATCTGAGAGGAGAATATGTTGGATAAAATCATAATTAACTGATCCTCCTGTATTTTCTTTTACTCAAAACCAGAGTAAAACTTCCATACATACATACATAAAAGCATGTATGTAAGTTGTGTATATGTACATATGTAGACTTATATATGTATGCCTGTACAAGCATGTATGTAATTATGTATACATATAAGCATATATATATGTATGTATGTATTTGATTGTTCAGTTTTATTTCAAGATTTCTTGCCAATAGAGAAAGCCGGTTTCTAATCTGGATTTAAGGTTTCTTCATTGGAATTTCAACAACATCA
>NC_069001.1:4739634-4741262 GCF_001194135.2 Octopus bimaculoides | reverse complement strand
TATCTATCTATCTATCTATCTATCTATCTATCTATCTATCTATCTATCTATCTATCTATCTATCTATCTATCTATCTATCTATCTATCTATCTGTTTATCTATCTATCTATTTGTCTGTCTGTCTATCTATGTATCTGTTTATTTCTCTCTCTCTCTCTCTCTCTCTCTATCTATCTATCTATCTGTCTACCTATCTATCTGCTGATCCTGTTGGTGCTGGTACCACTTAAAAAGCATTGGTGATGGTGCTACATAAGGAAAAACACCCAGAACACTTTGTAAAGTAGTTGGCATTAGGAAGGGCAATAAACTGTAGAAATCATGCCAAGACAATGGACAATGGAATTTGATGTGGCTCCCAGCCTGGCCAGCCCCTGTCAAACCATCCAACCCATGCCAGCATGGAAAAATGGATGTTAAATGATGATGATGATGATGATGACTATGTATGTAAATGTCTGTGTGTGTGAGTGTGAGTGTCTTTGAGGTTTAAGTTCTTTGTAGAATGAAAGCCGCTGGTCACTAACCTAGGAACAATCTCTTTTGTTCTTGTCACGACACTTCTGGCATTTTGTAAATGCTTAAGTGAATGAGTGAGTCTGTTCATAAACGCAAAGGTGTGTGTCGATACACTTGTATTTATACAATAGGTGTACAATACTCTTTATACTATGTATATGTGTGTTTGTGTTTGTGTACGCGTGTTCATGCTTGTATTCGCATGTGTGTGTGTGTGTTTCGTTGCCCTTTCATTGCCCTGCTCATATGTACACACATCATTGTGTACATATGTTCGTTCGAGGAAACTCAAATGAAGAATTACAGGAAGGAATGTTTTACAAATCTTTATTGTTTTCCTAATCGGCCAGATTTGGACGACGTGAGTCAATTTATTTTGTTCTTTGTTTCGAAAATCCTAGCATGTTATGCAAATCTGATATAACATAGCCCAGTGCGTTATGATAAAAGGTACAAATGGATATCTATAACCTAGATTTAAGTCCTCCCCAAAGATGTTCTCTTGTTCTCTTCTTCCGTTAGCTTAGTGGTTAGGGTGTTCAACCTCATGAACATAATGTCATGAATTCAATTTCCTCAAATTGACCCACAAAATGTCTTCTTTGAAAATCAGACAAGGGGGTGCTGAAAGGTTCCTGGCTGTAAGGAGATCACAAAAGGTTTGGTTTGAGGCCCGACCTTCCGAGTTCTTTTACAGGGCTTAGAAAAACTAAAGGACCTCTGCAATAAGTGTGTAAATCTGAGAGGGGAATATATTGAGTAAAATCATAATTAACTCATCGTCTGGTATTTCCTTTTACCCAAAGCCAGGAACTTTTCAACACCCCCATCATATGTATGTATGTATGTATGGATGGATGGATGGATGGAAGGATGTTATGTTTGGTTATATGGGAGTATATATGTGTATGTTTGTAAATATTTGTTTCTCTGTAAGTTAAGTAAGGTCAACGCAGACAGACAGACTGATAAATAGATAGATAGATAGATAGATAGATAGATAGATAGATAGATATCTTTTTATTATAGCCACACAGGGCTAAATACAGAAAATGGACAAATTACAAAGTAGAGCTTTTGGGGGGGGGGATAATTTGGATCAAAAGGG
>NC_069001.1:4737662-4739003 GCF_001194135.2 Octopus bimaculoides | reverse complement strand
ATATATATATATATAAATATGTGGTTGTGTGCTAAGTAGCTTGCTTCCCAACCACATGGTTCTGGGTTCAGTCTCACTGCGTAGCACCTCGACCAAGTGTCTTCTACTATAGCCTTGGAGCAACCAAAGTCTTGTGAGTGGATTTGGTAGACGGAAACTGAATCAACAATCATTCAGTTATTATTGTAATAACAGCACGAGAAAACAAAATGCTTTCAATTCTGTCAGTATACAAGTGGCCCTCAAAAAACTTTCTGTGATTAAAGCAGGGCTGTGGAGTTGTAGAACCAGAATCAGAAACAATTAAGGAGTAGCTGGAGTCGGTAAAACAGACCACAATCACTTAATTACATAGAGGAGTCAGAGGTGCCATTAGTAGAGAAGTCGAAGTTTTTGTTTTTGTTTTGACTCCACAGCCCTGGATTAAAGTGGCCTGCAATGTAATTTGAATTGGCCAGGCCTGAGCTAGACTTATAGGGACAATACCTTTCCAGAGGTAAAAATGGGTTTAAAACGTTATATGTTTAGCAGAGTTTGACCTTGCCTTTCATCCTTTTGTGGGTCAACTAAGTAAGTACCAGTTACACACTGGGATTGATGTAATCGACTTAATCCCCTCCCTAAAATTGCTGGCCTTGTGTCAAAATTTGAAACCAATTGCTTATTATGAATAAGGTGGTGAGGTGGCAGAATGGTTATGGAGTCGGGGAAAATGCTGCAGAGCTTTTTGTCCATCTTTTACATTCTGAGTTCAAATACCACCAAAGTCAACTCTGTCTGTCATCCTTTCGGGGTCGACAAAATAAATACCAGTCAAGTACTGGTGGGGTCAATGTAATTGACTTGACCTTACCTTTGAAATTACTGGTCCTGTGCTGAAATTTGAAACTGATATCAATAATCCTTCCTATTTAAGGGGCAAGGCCTGGAATTTGGGGGAGGTGGGGATGTGTTGATTACATCGACCCCAGTACTCAACTGGCACTTAATTTATTGACCCCCGAAAGGATGAAAGGAAAAGTTGCCCTTGGTGGAATTTGAACTCAGAACATAGCGATGGGCGAAATACCGCTAAGCATTTTGTCCAGCTTGCAAACGACTCTGCCAGCTCACCACCTTTAAACTGATATTAATAATAGTGGTGGTGGTGGTAGAGATGGTGGTGGTGGTGATGGTTCCTGTTGTTGTTAGTCTCACGTCTGTCAGCCCTGATCAAGCTTAATGGTTAGGGTATTCGGCTCCTGACCGTAAGGTTGTGAGTTCAATTCTCAGTGGTGCACTGTGCCCTCGATCAATATATATATATATATATATATATATATATATATATATATATATATA
>NC_069001.1:4734916-4735953 GCF_001194135.2 Octopus bimaculoides | reverse complement strand
GCACAGAACTTTAACTGTGTCGCAATTGCCTTCTGATTGAAGAAGAGGGTCGGATTCCGGCAAGCTGAGCAAAAAGAAAAGAAAGAAAAAAAAAAGAAAGAAAAAGAAAAAAGAAAGAAAAGAAAAGTACACAAAACGAAACAAAACAAAAACCGTTCCTCTTACTATTCCTCGTTTAAACAGACGCATAAACAAACACACACACACACATACATATATATATATATATATCACGTAAACCCGTCATACAAATATATATAACCACACACACACGTACGCACTCTCACACAGATATATCCCCTCTGCACATGCACACACACACACACACACACACACACATATATATATATATATAGTCACACGCATATACACACACATACAACACTTATTTCACATTCTCACACACACATACACGCATATAGATACATACATATATATATATATATATATATATATATATATATATATATATATATCACGTTTATCCACTCGTACCCACACACATATATTTATGTATCACACTCACATACATACAAATAAAAAGATATTTACTTGAGGTGCCCGTGTGATAAACTATATATATATATAAACACAGCTTATAGATGCATTCATACTTACATGTGTATAAGAGTACGCATGTATGCATATAAATATATATATACAATATATATAGCTGGTGTTTGTTTATATATACAGCGAAGAGTCGGCAGCACTGAGCGACGAGACTGGAGCACAAATTATTGTATGGAACACCATTGGAGACAACATCTTTTCCTTAGAAGCGAATAACAGTGCTTCGTGGTTTGTTTACAACAATTATATATATATATATATATATACACACACAAAAAGAATGGAGGGTGATCAAACATTTTGAAAAAACTGTATAATTTTATTTATTTACTTATTTTCATTTATTTATTTACTAATTTGGCACCAAAGAAATCGTTTATCTCCGTTGTTGAAAACAGGAAACCCAAAGAAATTCTTATTCACCCTACCACCGACCCAACAAACTAATAATAATAATAATGAGG
>NC_069001.1:4733294-4734846 GCF_001194135.2 Octopus bimaculoides | reverse complement strand
ATTGTTTTTAAATTAAATTTTTTTTTCTATATAGTTCAAAATATGGAATTCCGAATATATATATATATATATATACACACACAAAAAGAATGGAGGGTGATCAAACATTTTGAAAAAACTGTATAATTTTATTTATTTACTTATTTTCATTTATTTATTTACTAATTTGGCACCAAAGAAATCGTTTATCTCCGTTGTTGAAAACAGGAAACCCAAAGAAATTCTTATTCACCCTACCACCGACCCAACAAACTAATAATAATAATAATGAGGAGGAGGAGGTGGGAAGGGTGCTTTTTCGACACGTCCGTCTGGACATTAGCGAAGAGGGCAATATTTCCACTTTCACTTTGTGATCCTAAACCGAAAGGATACTCACCTATACTTTTCATATTTATTACTATAACATTCTACAGCGTATTACACAGTTCCTTGCATTACACTTCAAGTACAAATGAATGATGGATCCTTAAAGCGATCGTTCCACCGGTTAGAAGTAGCAGCCGAATTTCTCTTGAATTACACAGCTATCTTAAGAAGATAGAATGGTAATTAATTTCTGGATAGTCAGAGAAATATGGGATGGTGGTCATAGATGTAGCGCTTTCGGTTTGGTCGGTGGATCTTCTCGTTTAGAGCAGACAAGGTGGAAAACACGATGACACCCATCTCGGGGAAACCCTCTACCTGCTCACTCGGCATGGGAGAAATAACAGCCAGATTTCCTCCGTCGTCTTTCTACAAAAATCATTAAAAAAAAAAGAAAAAGAAAAAAAGCGAGAAAAATGACAGATACATTAGATTATGTAGTCTTAGGTACACTATACCTGGTTGTGAAAAAAATTATGTGAAATGTAAGATTAGAAGAGTTTTCTTTCATCTTTGGTTCGCTTACCTTATGGTTTGCCTTGGGCTAAACAGCATTGCACCAACAACATTTTCTGAAATTTTAAATACATACATACATACATTCATGCATGTGTGTATTTATCATATATATATATATATGTATAAATATATAAAACACACACACACACACACACAGCAGAGTGGTGGGGTGGACTAAAATCCTTCTTCACGGTGCTCCAGCATGGCCGCCGTCCAATGGCTAAAACGAGTGAAACAGCATAAGAGACAGACATAGGTAGACATACATACATGCATAACATACGTACACACGCACATACAAGCCTACATGCATATTAATTTGAATAATCGTTATTATTAATAATTTATCGTAATTAAATGATAATATTAATAATGGAAGTAATTTAATGGACACACTGACACCTGCACTTATACACACACTCATACAAATATATTTTATAGGCGTGCACACACACAGACACACTGATTGTCTCCAAACAAGCAAACCTATGATGAAAGACATTCTACCAGTGACCATCCCAAAATTTCTCTACACTACAAATACATATTTGTGCGTGTACAGTGTGTATGTATGTGCGCGCGCGTATGTGTGTGTGTGAGTGTGTATGTGCATATATATATATATATATATATATATATATATATATATATATATATATATATA
>NC_069001.1:4725651-4729226 GCF_001194135.2 Octopus bimaculoides | reverse complement strand
TCTGCTTCTCTTGATGCCCTAAGCACATGCTGATTTTGCTTAATGGTTAATCTAGCACTCTGAAGAAAAGCATGAGTGATGAGCAATAAGATGTTTGCACAGGAGAGATGGATATCTCTAAAAGAGTGACCAGAAGGTGAGGCTGGAGTTGGGTTGGCTGAAGGTGGGTTGGCTAAAGGTGGGATTGGCTGAAGGTGGATCGGCTGAAGGTGGGTTGCCTGTCAGTACCTGAGAGTGAAAGGAAGGGTTGTATGAGATCCCAGAACATCACAGGCAGTCCCTTAATTAAGATTCTTCTGTCAAATGTAATGCTTGTTTATTCACATTGTTTTGATATTCCAATGATGTGATTGTTTACTTTTTGAATGACATTGCAGGGTAGGGGTGAGAGGCCTGATCTGTCTCAATTTGAACATAAAGCTGGTAGAAATTTTTGGGCCGGATATGGTCAGTTTTGGATATTAGAAGGGATATAAATTTAGCATTCGGATTACCCTGTCAAATGTAATGTGTATTCATTCAGAAATTTTTGTTTTTTGTGGATTTTGAGAAATTGATGATTTGATTGTTTATTTTTAGAATGACAGTGCAGGGATGGTGTGAGAGACCAGATTTGGCTGGTTTGCAAATTAAACAGGTAGAATATTTTAGTTGGATGTGGCCACTTTAAATGCTTATGGGTTAATATCCTGGCATTATGAAGCGTGAGGAAGTGGGTTAGTAAAGTATGGGATAGACATCTGTTGCTCCTACATACGCGGGGTTGCTTTAGACTGAGTAAGAAGAAGGGACGATGGGGTAATGTAAAGGTATCAAAACACATGTCTGCATACATACATACATACATACATACATACATATATAAATGTATATATATATATATATATATATATATATATATATATATATATATATATATAGGGTGGCCTAAAAGTAGGTTTACAGTTGTCACATAGGCATTTTAAATTTCTTTTAAAACATTTTATTACATTTAAATTTCTATCTTACAATCATATCATATATCATCATCATCGTAATCATCATTTGACATCCATGCTCCATGTTGGACGGTTTGACAGGATCCAGTGTATCCAAGGCATTGAGCTCTAATATCTACTTTGGCAAGGTTTTTACAGCTATACTGTGTGTGAGTATACACACACACACACATTTATAGATAGATATATATATATCTATATACAGTGGGCTTCTCTCAGTTTCTGTCTACCAAATCCACTCACAAGGCTTTGGTCGGCCCAAGGTTATAATAGAAGACACTTGTCCAAGGTTCCACACAATGGGACTGAACCCAGAACCCATGGGGCTGGGAAGCAAAACAGAAAGACCACAAGGAGAAAAGTTAGACGGAAGCAGAGCAAATGGAAAAACTAGATGAAAACTTAACGGATGTGAAATTTAGACAAAAATATGATACATGGAATAATTGCAGCTAATTTCCTCATCAGTCACTGACCCACGATATCATAGTGGTTTCGCGATGGCGCAAAACCACTATGGTATCTTGGGTCATTGACTGACAAGGAAATCAACCACAGAATAAAGTGAGTGAGTGTGTGTGTGTGTGTGTGTGTGGAGGCACATGGTCTAGTGGCTAGAGCAGTAGGCTCCCAGGTTCGAATCTCAGACTGGGTGATGTGTGTGTTTATGAGCAGAAACACCTTAAAGCTCCATGCGACTCCGGCAGAAGGTAATGGCAAACTTCTACTGACCCTTGCGCCACAGCGTTCCCTCACTCTTTCCTCCTGCATCTAACAGCTCACCTGTGAGGGACTAGCGTCCCATCCAGGTGGGGAACCTATACGCCAACGAAACTGGGAAACCAGCCTTTATCAGCCAGGCATGGCTCGAGAAGGAACAAACAGCACATATATTCATACATATATATATATGTATATATATATATATTTCTGTGTATATACAATAGTATATTGTATTACATCTGTATTGTTCAAAAGTCTCCCTTCATTCAGTGTTATTGGAATTATGTCCCTTTTTTTGATCTTTTCAGATTTGAATTCCGTTCATGAAGGGAGGGAGATTTTATCTGCTAATTGCGTGGATAATCTCAGTTATTCAAAGTTTTGCTTTTTTTTTTTTTTTTTATTTCAACTCATTAAATTATATGATACAGAAGTGTGTGCAGCCCTATTGGTGTCTGTAAACAAGGATTGGTACGTCAAGGTCATTTAGTGCTAAGGTGTCTTATTCCTTATAAATTAATAGGAGAGAGGTGTGAGGAGAATGAATATGCAGGTGGTGGTGGTGATGGTGGTTGTGGTAGTGGTGGTGGTAATGGTAGTGGTGGTGCTTATGGTAGTGGTGGTGGTGGTGGTGGTTTTTTTGCAGAAGAGAGAAGACAGCTGCATATGTTCGTGTTGTTGTTGGAATGGTAGATAGGAGAGGTGTGGTTTATATGCTGTTGTTGTTGTTGGTGGTGGTGGTGGTGGTGGTGGTGGTGGGTGATGGTAACAGTGATAGTAGTTATGACTGTGGTTATAGTGGTAATAGCAGTGGTACCAGTCACCATAGTAGTAGTAAGTAATAGCCATTGTAGTAGTAGTAGTATTAGTGTTTAGGATGGTTGTAAAAGAAACAGTGTTGCTGTTGTTGATGGTGTTGGTGGTGGTGGTGGTGGTTGTAATACTTTACTATATTATAAAGTTTGATTAGTAATGGTGCTGCTGGTGGTAGTAGCCATTGTAGTAGTAGTAGTAGTAGTAGTAGTAGTTAGTTTACTATGTTATAGTAACAAGGCAAACAAATGTAGTATTTCATAGTTGAAATAGTCATACGTACATACATACATACGTGTATGTGTCTGTATACATATGTATGCATATATATATATATGCATATGTAAATATATTACCTCCACATGCACTCATACACATATGTATATGTAAATATATGTATGTGTGTGTGCGTGCGTGTGCACACACATACTAGAATCTTCACCTGTCTATGATATTGAACTATACATATACACAATGGGCTGCTGGAAAGTTCCTGGCTTTAAGGGAGTCACAAAAGGTCAGGTTGGAGGCCCAACTTTCTCAGTTCTTTTATAGGGCTTAGAAAAAAAAACTGAAGGATTGCTGCAATAAGGGTGTGAATCTGAGAGGGGAATATGTTGTATAAAATCATAATTAACTGATCCTCCTGAATTTTCTTCTACCCAAAGCCAGGAACTTCCCAGCACCCTCTTGTATATCCATCCATACGTACATAAATTCATGCATACCTGTATACATAGATACATACAACAATCGTACAACATATATACATTCATGCATACATACATATATATATATATATATTCATTAGAAATGCAGAGACGCCTATAATAGGACATCTACTCGCTAGAAATAGCAGCAAAAATACTACATACCACAAAAGTTAGGGATAATTTCGAAAGGAAATGAAAAATAAAAACTTTTACCAATCTATATTCTGTACCATGGTTTCGAGTCAATTTTAGTAAGATAAAGATTATATCTTACAAGGTCAGACTTTATATATATATATATATATATATATATATATACATATGATTA
>NC_069001.1:4723306-4725267 GCF_001194135.2 Octopus bimaculoides | reverse complement strand
ATATATATATATATATATATATATATATATATATATGTACGATGGGCTTCTTTTAGTTTCCTTCTACCAAATCCACTCACAAGGCTTTGGTTGGCCTTAGGCTAATAGTAGAAGACACTCACCCAAGGTGCTACGCAGTGGGACTGAACCCATGACCATGTGGTTGGGAAACAAGCTTCTTACCACACAGCCACGTCTATGCCTATATATACATATATATACATACACACACACACACACACACATATATATATATATATATACATATACATACACACACACACATATATATATATACACACAGGCACACACACACGCCCCTCTTACGGTTATGCTATAGTACAGTTTGGTGCAACAGCAATAAGCTGTACTGGTGCTGCACACATTGTAACACCATACACCTGCAGTATTGTGTATTTCTATACTTTATCGATGCGTTTAGGTCGTTGACATCTCTCACTTGCAACATCTTCTTTGTATTTGTTTTTTTAGTTTTTTTAGTTTTTGGTTTTTGTTTTTATATGCTGGAGAGAGGATTAACAAGAGGTTTGTGCTTTTCGCTTGAGGAATATGGAGGAATGCGGAGCAAGCAATTCCCAAGACCCAGTCTTCAGTGGTGTGCCTGCGTTGCTGATGAAGCTGTTTTGTTTCGGTTTTTTTACTGTAGTGTTGATTGGTGTGTATTCTTTGAGTCTATGTTTTTTTTGTGTGTGTGTGTCTTTGTGTTTGGCCCCCCACCACTATTTGACAACCATTGTTGGTTTGTTTACATCCCTCCAACTTTGCCATACGACAAAAAAAGAGTTACTGGATAGAATAAGTACTGGCGTTGATTTGTGTGACAAAACTCTTTCAGATGATGCTCCAGCATGGTCACAGTCTAATCACTGAAACAAGCAAATGATAAAAGAAGCATATACTATCGGCTTCCACACAGTTTCCATCTGCAAAATTAAGTCACAATGCATTGGTCAACCAAGGGCTGTAGTGGAAGGCACTTGCCCAAGGTACCACAACCCGAGACTGAACCCAGAACCATGTGGTTGGGAAGTAAGCTTGTTAGACAAAACAACAACAGCAACAACAACATCCTGAGGTCAAATACTGACGAGATTGGTTTCGATTTTAGAGAGATCAATACACCTAGAACCAATCATATATTGGTGTTCATTTAATTGAATATATGTTCTCTCACAAGTTCTGTGAGCAACAGCCAGTTTTATCGCCTCTGTCTTCCATACCAGAACAAGGTGGAGTAATTTAAATCAAGCAAAAATATCGGATTTGCATCGTTTGTTTGTTTATGTTTTCGGTGTTTTGTTTTTTATTATATTATATATTTGGTGTAATATACTTTTTTCTCTTCTTTCTTTTCCTGCAAATCAAATTTATGCTTTCAGGAGAGTTCATTCTTTGGTCTTGGTTTAACCCCTTGGCTTTCAGATTATTCTGTGAAATGTAATGCTTATTTGTTCCACATTGTTTTGAATTAATAATGCATTGTTTCGTAGTTTTGCGATTTCAATGATGTGATTGTTAATTTTTGGGGTGACATTGTAGGGCAAGTGTGAGAGGCTGGATCAGACTGTTTTGATCATAAACCAAGGTAGAATATTTGACCCTAATAAGGCTGGTTTAAATGCTAAACCCTCTAGCATTCAGATTAACTCTGTCAAATGAAATGATGATTATTTTTTTTTCTTTTATCTTTTACTTGTTTCAGTCATTTGACTGTGGCCATGCTGGAGCACCAACTTTAGTCAAGCAAATCGACCCCATAGCTTATTCTGTGTAAGCCTTGTACTTATTCCATCGGTCTCTTTTGCCTAACCGCTACGTTACGGGGACGTAAACACACCAGCATCAGTTGTCAAGCGATGTTGGGGAGACAAACACAGACACACAAACATATACACACATACACACACACATATATATATATATATATATATATATATATA
>NC_069001.1:4721457-4722734 GCF_001194135.2 Octopus bimaculoides | reverse complement strand
AACTCCACCAATCAATTCACTAGCAGCTCATCAAACATACACACAAAGACACACTGACACACACACACACGGACACATGCTTGCGTGCACAAACACACACACACACACATACACACACTCGCACATGCACACCCACATGGATACGTACTTGCGTACACACACACATACACACTCATACACACACTCACAAACACACACATATACACACTCACAAACACACACACGCAAAGTATCTTTTATTTTTGTTCAGCTTCTGAGCAGACAAATAATCAATGCAACTCTCACTGCATCCATCCTGTCCTTCATTCAGTCATAATGTATCTAGGACTACATTATGTAATGTTATGGCCATAATAATTATCATCGTTGGACTTTGTTTAGCCCTAGGTCGGTCCTGATCCAGCAGACCTATAATCAATACTGCCCTAGCTGTGACTATCTTAATCTTTTATTCTGACACTATGTACCTTGGACTACATCATATTATGTGGTAGATTATAATCAGTACCAATAGACTTATAATTGGTGTTATTGTTGTTTTACATGTTTAGTCCCCAGATCAATGCTGATCCGACGGATCTATAATCAATATTGCTCTAGCGAGAAATATCCTGTCTTTTATTCGGCCTTAATGTACCTAGGATTCCATTATATAATGTGATGGCCTTAGTATTCACTATTGATGTACTATAATTGTTGTTGTTGTTCATGTTTATAGCCCGTGGTCAGTCCTGATCCAGCAGACCTATGATCGATACTGCTCTAGCCAGGACCATCTTGTCTTTCCTCCTCCTCCTCCTCCTTCTTCTTCTTCTTCCTCTTCTTCTGCTTCTTCTTCTTCATCGTCGTCGTCGTCGTCGTCGTCGTCGTCATCGTCGTCATCGTCATCATCGTCATCATCATCATCATCATTTAACGTCTGTTTCTCCATGCTGGCATGGGCTGACCAGCTGGTGATCTTCACCAGGCTCCAATTGTCCGTTCTAGGCCTGCTTTCTATGGTCCAATGCCCTTCCTAATGTCAACCACTTTACAGAGTGGACTGGGGGGCTTTTTTACATGTCACTGGCAGATAATCACTAACGATGAAGGGCCATTATATAATTATTCTTGTTGTTGATGTCATTCATGTTTAGCCCTAGGTCAATCCTCATCCAACAGACCTATAATCCATACTGAACCCACAACCATGTGCTTGGGAAACAAGCTTCTTATGACCCACCCACTCCTGCACCCATATATATATATATATATATATATATATATATATATATATA
>NC_069001.1:4719731-4720684 GCF_001194135.2 Octopus bimaculoides | reverse complement strand
ATATATATATATATATATATATATATATATATATATATATATATATACTTACATGTATACACATATATGCACATATATATATACATGTTTTATTTATTTTTATTCGTTTTATTTATAGCCATCTATTTATGTTTTTTTTATATATTTTCATTTCTCACAATCTTATTTATTTATTTATTTTTATTATTTTTATATATTTTTTGTGGTCAGGCTTCATGTTACTCTTATATATATGTGTGTGTGTGTGTGTGTGTGTGTGTGTGTGTATTATTTTGCTTTTTGCTTTTAATATATAAATTTCTGCCCTGATAAATCTCCATTTCATTCTTCTACTACAAAAGCCCCAGCAACCACCACCTCTGATACTACTACTACTACTACTACTACTACTACTACTACTTCTGCAGCTGCTACTAATACTATTATTACTACTACTATTGCTGCTTTTATTACTACAACTACTGCTGTTGCCGCCACCACAACCACCACCACCACCAGTACCACTACTACTACTACTACTACTACTACTACCACCACCACCACCACCACTACTACTACTATTTGTCAAACCCAAACACTTTCCAACTGTAGCAAGTCTATTATTCTGTGGTCACTATTATAGAAACAAGTCACACACACACACACACACACGCGCGCACACACACATACACACACACACTCTACATGCACTCAGACAGATGTGTAATGTTGTTATTGGACCATATGCTAATTACTTTCAGTTGTGTGCATGTGTGTGTGTGTGTGTGTGTGTGTTAGAGAAAGACAGGGTGGATGAGAGAGAAAAAGAAAGAGGGCATAAACAAAGGCCGACTCCGCGTGTGTGTGTGTGTGTGTAGCTGTGTGTACCATGTGTGTGAAATTGATTATGTATGTGAGTGTATGTATGTATGTGTTAGAGAGAGAGAGAGGGAGAGAGAAAGAGAGGGGGGGGG
>NC_069001.1:4717599-4719507 GCF_001194135.2 Octopus bimaculoides | reverse complement strand
TATATATATATATATATATATATATATATATATATATATATACATATATACATATATATTTAACCTAGCAGTTCAACAAAGGAGACTTATAGAATAAGTACAAGCCTGAAAAATTAAGTATAGAGGGCAATATGTTTGGTAGTGCTCCAGCATGGTCCACAGTTCAATGACCAAAACATGGCCACAGTTCAATGACCCAAAACAACAGGCATGGCTCTGTGGTAAGGAATTTGCTTCCCAACCACATGGTTCTGGGTTCAGTCCTATTGCATGGTACCTTGGGCAAGCATCTTCTACTCTAGCCCCAGACCGACGAAAGCCTTGTGAGTTGATTTGGTAGATGGAAACTGGAAGAAGCCCATCACATGTGTGTGTGTGTGTGTGTATCTTTGTGTGTATATTGGCACTGAAATGTTGAAAGGCAAAGTTAACCTTGGCAGAATTTGAACCCAGAACATGAAAACAGACAAAATTCCGCTAAGTATTTTGCTGGCATGCTAACTATTCTGCCAGTTTGCCACCTTACAAACTCGCATTTTTACCAACTGTGAGAGACTATCTTTATGATATTCATGAAAGATTATTGGTGGAACCTAAAAATATAACAGTAACCAAATTAAAACGCTTTGTGGGGTGGTTGGTGTTGGGAGGGGCATCCAAGTGTAAAAACATTGCCAAAACAGACACTGAAGCCTGGTGAAGTCTTCTGCCTTGCAAGTGCTTGTCAAACTGTCCAACCCATGCCAGCATGGAAAGCAGGAGAAATTCTCTGATCACATTGAGGCAAGACAAAAAATAAAAGTTGATTGTGAGTAAATATTTGTGACTTAGCTGGAGTTTTCAATCTGGGATGTGACATGTAGCGACACCTTCTCCAGGTCTAACTTTGCCATATCAGCTGCAAATCCAGGTGTCGCCACCCTTAATGCAGGAGAGAGAAAAATGAATAAATACAGGGGCCTCACCATGGGAACCAGTTTGTGCCATCAAGACCACAGGTTTTCTTGTACCCCAAACAACTGATTTCCTCTGCAAAATTGGAATTTCAGCAACTCGTCTGGGAAATGTGACTCTCAAGATGAAACGACTGACTACCACTGACTATTCTCCACGGCCGTGCTGTCATGGTCATGACTCTAGGATGTAGCAGAGCATGTCATCTGTGCTGGGGTGTGCACCCTGTTGCTCCATCCCACTCTGTCTTCTGCTCCCTTATTTGACCCCCATCCCTTTTTTTCCTGTTTGTACTTTTTCTATTTCTTTGTTTCCTCGTAATTAAACTGACTTGGTGTTATTTGGGATGACAATATAATAATATGCTTTGTTGTGGGTGACACGTAAAAGCACCCACTACACTCTCTGAGTGGTTGGCGTTAGGAAGGGCATCCAGCTGTAGAAACTCTGCCAAATCAGACTGGAGCCTGGTGTTGCCATCCGGTTTCACCAGTCCTCAGTCAAATCGTCCAACCCATGCTAGCATGGAAAGCGGACGTTAAACGATGATGATGATGTTGTGGAAATCACGAGTTAACATGAGAGGCAGTCTGACACTGCTTTTGCTCAGTATCTTAGGGAAAATAGGTATGTGGATCGTAATGGGTTGTTTAAGTAGCAATGAGGCTGGTTCGATCGATGTTCATCTCAAGCTACAGTAAAGGTACTCGTGCGTGCCTCAAGTCAAAGCAACACTTAACATGTACGAAATATGAGAGTGTAAAATTATTCCTCAGATTGCGCTGTATAGTCACTCTAGTGTGTGTGTGTGTGTGTGTTTGTGCATGTGTGTGTGTGTGTATGTTTGTGTATGTCTGTGTATATATATATATATATATATATATATGCACACATGCATACACACATACTAGAGTGAAACACACACACACACACACACACATATATATATATATA
>NC_069001.1:4714588-4716460 GCF_001194135.2 Octopus bimaculoides | reverse complement strand
TATATATATATATATATACATACACATATATATATATAAATATACATATGTATATATATATATATATATATATATATATACACACACACACACATATATATGTATGCATACATACATATATATGCAGATACATATACATATATACATACATTAACCTGTATGCACACAGGCAAACATTGTATATGGTTTATCTATATATATATGCATATATAAATACATGTATATACATATATGCATGCATATATATTTACATATATATATATACACATACATTAACATGTATGTACATAGACACAAACATTGTATATGAACATTGTATATGGTTTATATATGTGTGTGTGTGTGTGTTTGTATGAATGTATGCATACTCATAGATGTATGTATATATGTGTGCATCTGTTTATACATATATATACAAATACATACTTTCAAATATGCACAATGGGAGGGACAGGGAGAGAGGGAGAGGTGGGGGCAAGAGAAAATTGTGTTACGAAATACCGAGTGCTCCTTGAATTATCAGTTTCTCGTGTATGGCCACAACAAAGCTGTAAATTGGTGGTTGTGGTGGTGGTGGTGTGAGGTAGAGGAGGTGAGAATAAAAAGACCTGTTTGGGGGGAGGGGGTGAAGGTGATCAGGTGTAGTGGAAGGGATGGGGGGGGGTTAAGAAGGAATACCCGGTTCAGGTTGTGGTTGTTGTTGTTGTTGTTGTCAGGGTGGATGAGAAATATGTACGGATCTATGTCATCAGATCCTGGTGAGGTGATGTCATACCGTCTAGCTGACATAATCAACAAAAACAGATATTAGTCACCATTCTCACAAAATGGACAAAAAAAAAGAAGCTAACAATCACACACAGACCCACACACACATATGCACATGTGCATGCACATGCACACATACAAGAGAGGAGTCTTTAGTCTTGCTGGGGACATGACCACCACTCAGGTGCTGGTGCCATGATACTTGCTGTACACTTAGTACACTTCTGAAAATAGGTTGAGAAATCAAGGAGTGAAAAAAGAATAGTGCTTAGAGGAGTCACTAGTATGGTTTTGCCAAGGACTTGATAACCTCACTAGTACTGGTCCCATAATAAAAATACACCCAGTGCACTCTGCAAAGAGGTTATAGTTGTAGGAAGGTCGTCTGGTCATAGAAGCCATGCCGGAAACAAAATAAAACAACGGGTTGTTGTCTTCTATTCTTGTTTAGAAAGGTAGCAAATCTGAATGGAAACCAACTTGGATCATGACGACCAATACGATCTATGCTAGCATGGAAAATGGACATAAATTATATAGCTAGTATTATTATATTATTATTATTATTATTATTATTATTATTATTATTATTATTATTATTATTATTATTATTATTATTATTATTACCTCCACCTCAGCGAAGGTGGAGGTATTGTTTCTGGCCATGTTTGTTGGTTTGTTTGTCTGTGGACAAGATATCTACAGAACCGCTGGATGGATTCGGATGAAACTTTCAGGGATGTTTGGCCACGTGACTAGCACAAACTGATTAGATTTTAGGATTAATCTGGTACCCAACAAGGATTCTGGATTATTTTCATGTTTTTTTTACTTAATTTTTGAGAGCATTCGGGTTCATTTTTAGTATTCTCGATTGTGAGAGCAGTCAAGTTTATTTCAGATATTCTTATTTTAAAAATCATTTCTGGCTAATCATTGAGAGGATGTTGGTGTTGCCTTGGCAGAAGTTTGCACTATCTGAGTGCTCTTCTTCTTCTTCTTCTTCTTCTTCTTCTTCTTCTTCTTCTTCTTCTTCTTATTATTATTATTATTATTATTATTATTATTATTATTATTATTATTATTATTATTATTATTATTATT
>NC_069001.1:4711820-4714161 GCF_001194135.2 Octopus bimaculoides | reverse complement strand
ATATATATATATATATATATATATATATATATAAATATGTATATACACACACACATATATATATATATATGCATATATACACACACACGCGCGCGTGTGTGTGATAGATATATGTGCATTGAAGCGAAAGAGATATTATATCGATAGAAAGGGAGAGAGAGAGAGAAAAGAGATAAACAGACCGACAGACATGTGTGTGTGTGTGTGTTAGAGCAAAAAGAGAACTTTTAAATCTTCAACATTTCTATTAGCAAGTTGAGGTTAATGAGCTCATTTTGAAATGGCATCTTTTCATATAAGAAAATAATTAGAATGACACCATGTAGTAGAAGTAGCAGTGGTGGTAGTGGTGGTGGTGGTGGTAGTTGTAGTAGCAGTAGTAGTAGTAGACATGGTTGTGGTCGTTATCATTGTAGTAGTGATAGCAATGGTTGCAGTGGAGGATATAGTAGTAGCAGTAGTAGTGGTGGTGGTGGTGATTGCACTACTGCTGGTGTCTTGTAGTAGTAGTAGTAGTAGTAGTAGTAGTAATGATAGCATTGGTAGTGGTGGTGGTGCATTAATCAAAGGGTTCTCTGAGCAGTTTTGCCCAGTGAGCCCTACAGATGTTAGGGCCTTTATGCTACAGTTGTGCACGAGGGTGGCGGGGGGGCTGAAAAGTTCCTGGCTTTGAGGGCACCACGAAAGGCCTGGCTGGAGGCCCAACATTCCAAGTTCTTTTACAGGGCTTAGAAAAACTGAAGGGCCACTGCAATAAGTGTGTGAATCTGAGAGAGGAATATGTTGAATAAAATCACAATTAACTGATCCTCCTGTATTTTCTTTTACCCAAAGCCAGGAACTTTTCTGCACCACTTTGTATATGGATATATATGTATGTGTGTGTGTGTGTGTGTGAGTGTGCATGTGTGTGTATGTGTATATATATATATATATATATATATATCAACGTCATGTACCCAGAAATGTATCTATATGTACATGTAGATGAAGGTATGTACATACATGTACATATATATGCATATACTCATATATTGTTTATATATATATATATATATATATAAGGTGGGTGCTGAAAAGTTCCTGGCTTGAAGGGTCTCGCGAAAGGCCTTGCTGGAAGCCAAGCATTCTGAGTTCTTTTATAGGGAATAGAAAAACTGTCATATGTGTGTGAATCTGAGAGGGGAATATGTTATAATAAAATCATAATTAACTGATCCTTCTGTATTTTCTTTTACCCAAAGCCAGGAACTTTCCAGAACCCCATCATATAGTGAGGCTACAATATGCTGCTTTGACCAGATGCCTGTAATGTTGTTAAGATAGTATTACAATATTCTGGATGGTGACAATATTGATGAGGCTAGCCAGACTTTTGAACTGGACACATTTCCAAGATGGAGGATTTATCACTTGCAGGCTCTATTCACAGGTCATCATCAGAGAGGACCACCGAAGGAAAGATACACGGGCACCCTGAAGAAATTCTTTTGTGGTGCCTTGAACAGGGGCAGGTGTGGTTGTATGGTAAGAAGTTTTGCTTCCCAACCACATGGCTCTGGGTTCAGTCCCACTGTGTGGTACATTGGATGACTGTCTTCTCCTGTAGCTTTGGGACAACCCAAAGCCTTGAGAGTGGATTTGGTAGATGGAAACTGAAAGAAGCCCATCATTATCATCATCATTTAATGTCTGTTTTCCATGCTGGCATAGGTTGGACAGTTTGACAGGAGTTGATAAAACAAGGAATCACACCAGGTTCCATAGTTTCCACAGCTGGATGCCCTTCCTATCACCAACTACTTTACACACACACACACACACACACACATATTGTGTGTGTATGTGTGTCTTTCCTTCCTCAACCACTTGACAACTGGTGTTGGTTTGTTTATGCCCCTGTAACTTAACAGTTGAGCAAAAGAGATTGATAGAATAAATACCAGGTTTAAAAAAAAAAAAATAATAATTACTGGCGTCAATTTGCTTGACTAAACTCTTCAGGGCAGTGCCCCAGCGTGCAGCTAATGTGACCACCATCACTAAATAACTACTGTATCTCTTACAGTTATACCATCACCTGCAACAACAACAACAACCACAACAATAAAAACTGCAGGTATTACAATCACATCCCCACCACCACCACTACCACCACCACTACTGCCAACAACTACTGCAGCTATCGCAGTTACATCATCACTACCACCACCATCACCACTACCACCAACACCACTACCACCAACACCACTACCACCACCACTTCCATAACAACAACTACAGCATTTACTATCACCACCACCAAGACCACCATCACCACTACCACCATCACCACCACCAC
>NC_069001.1:4708951-4711039 GCF_001194135.2 Octopus bimaculoides | reverse complement strand
GAGAGGTTCGTTTTATATTTATATATATATATTTCTTATACTTTTGATTCTTTTTACTAGTCCCAGCTTTAGAGTCATGGCCATGCTGGGGCACCATCATTAGCTTTGCTACATTTTCACTACTTGAAACCTCGTCTGATTTGGGGAATTTGGCGAATGAGGGAGTTATATATATATATTTATATATGATGGGCTTCTTTCAGTTTCCGTCTACCAAATCAACTCACAAGGCTTTGGTCAACCCAAGGCTATAGTAGAAGACACTTGCCCAAGATGCCATGCAGTGGGACTGAACCCAGAACCATGTGGTTGGGAAACAAGCTCCTTACCACACAGCCACGCCTGTGGTGATTTTAGTTGGGGAAGGGAGACTTTTAGATAATTGTTAGAGTACTCCATTTTTTCCCTCTCAACCCTTCCTGTCAAAGAGCATATGCTCGAAACATCAAAGACCCTTCCATTCTTTCTGAGTGTCAAACTAATACACCTGTTTGTTGTTCCCTCACCTGTCTACATCTTTTGTTTTCTGTCCATTTCAACCATGTATGTATGCATGCATATTTATGTATACATTTACATGTGGAGGTGCATGGCTTTGTGGTTAGGGTGTTACAATCATGATCATAGGATTGTAGTTTCAATTCCTGGACAAGGCAATGCATTGTGTTCTTGAATAAAACATTTCATTTCACATTGCTCCAGTCCAGTCAACAGGTGAACATGCCTAATACCCTGTGACAGGCTGGTGTCCCATCCATAGGGTGGGGTGGGGTGAGAATTTGGAAAAACTGCTCTGCAAGCTTTAGGCTCGGGAAGGACTGCTGGTCCTCTTTTGCGTATGTATACACAAACACACTGATGAATATACACATGGACGGCTACAGTATGTCACACCACCGTTTCCTCACCATGGGAACCTGATAGTGTAACAGATGTGGTTGAGTTGACCTTGGCATAGTTGAACTGAGAAAGTAGAAAGCAGAAATACACACACACACACTTGAACACATGCTGTGTGTCAAACTAACGAGAGTGCTTCTATGCAGTTGCTTTATCTGCTAGAATTAACACTGAAATCTCCCTCAAATGACATGATGTGATCTTGAACAAAAGTGAAAGTCAAATCAGATAACATTTTCATAAGAAACACCTTAAAAAAGCAAAAATAACAGGGGATGGTCTCAGTTGGATTACCTTTAGACAATAGGTTTGTCCTATCAGAGCTGACCTGGGATTAAACAGCCACAACAACAACAAAGAGTACAGTTTGTTGTTTATTAGTGGGGGTGGATCAACTTCTGGGTATAAAATATGTTTATATAATTGTACTCGGATGGTTGAGAGGGGGTGTGAGTGAGTGTGGTCACACCGAGTGTACTTCTGTGTGAGTGGGTGAGTGTGTGTCTGGGTATGCCTGTGTCTGAATGTGTGTGTGTGAACGAGTGTCACAGCTGTGTGTGTGTGTGTGAATGAGTGTCACAGCTGTGTTTGTGTGTGTGTGTCTACATCTAAGTGTATGTTTGTATATGTGCATGCATGTGTATGAGTGTTTGTGTTTATGTTTCTGTATGCTTGTGTCTGTGTATGCATATGTATGTGTATGAGTGTCTGTGTTTTATACTTCTAAATGTGTGTTTGTTTGTGTGTGTGTATGAATGGTCCACAGCCGTGTGTGTGTGTGTGTGTGTGTGTGTATGAATGGGCCACAGCCGTGTGTGTGTGTGTGTATGCCAGAGCTGGCTATACCAACACAGTACCTGACATCCTGTCTATTTACCTGCTGAAGAACTTATGATATTTATTTATCTACTGACTTTATCATTATCATTTTTACTTAGAGGAAACAAGGGCAACACCTCTCTCTCACTCTTCACTCCCCCCCCCCCCCAGGACCTCAGCAACAGAAGTGGGAGAAGAAAGGAAGTTATTCCCAAATCAGAGATCTGACCCAAATACCTACAGCTTACTGGTCCGCACTAAAACTAACCGAGGGACCTTGTGGTAGTGTTAAAATGAATGAATAAGTTTACCATACAAACGCAGGAATTGTTCCGCTTATGGGATTCCATATAGTTTCAGTTTTTTTTT
>NC_069001.1:4705886-4707110 GCF_001194135.2 Octopus bimaculoides | reverse complement strand
ATTAAGGGTCAGAGAGAAAGAGAGAGAGATATGCAAAGATAGATAGATAAATAGATAGATAGATAAATAGATAGAAAGATCGATAGATAGATAAATAGATCGATCGATAGATAGATCGATCGATAGATAGATAGATAGATAGATAGATCGATCGATAGATAGATAGATAGATAGATATACACGCACACATTGTATTAGAGTACATCATACCTCCATCATGAATAATAAATAGCTTTCTGATGCTGAGATGTGGTTTGAAGTTCAATAATTGATAACGGTTTGTGTGCGTGCGTGCGTGCGCGCGCGTTGCTGTGTGTGTATACGTCAGTACGCGCGACCGCGTTTGTGACGGCGTCTGTAAAGCCTGTGTATGTACAAACAGACGTACGTGTGTGTATGTATGTATACGTTTATATAGCGTGTGTGCGTGTATGTGTATATGCGCATACACACGTAGGTGTGTTGTGTGAGTGTGTGTGTATGTGCCAGTGTTTCTGTAGTGTGTGTGTGTGTGTTGACGACAGTCGGCGGCGTTTTACTTTCTATATTTTTGATGTACGACAACAACAAAAAGAAAAAAAACCCAATTTTTTACGTTTGTCAACATTGCTTTAAGGGACTGGCAGCTCGTCAATCTGCCCCTTTATGTTTCTCTGCCCTGTTTTTTTGCTGACCCTTAACATTCATTAATCACCCTAACAGGGGTCAGTCACAGGGACGTCTTGGGATAATGTAGTCTTAATAGTAATAAGTATACACGTATGTTTATAAGGGGGCAAAAGTTTTTGAAAACAAAAACAAAAGTCTTTCATCATAAGGGCTGCTGCTGCTACTGTTGTTGTTGTTGGTTGCATCTAGATTGACCTAGGGTTGAACGACTTCTCAGGTAACTTCTACTACTACTACTACTACCACCACTACAACCATCGCCATCGTCTCTACCACCACCTACAAGTACAATTGCAACACTCAACAAAACTACTACTACTACTACTGCTACTACTACTACCACCACCTCCACCACAACCATCACTACTACTACCTTCGCCAACACAACCATTGCCACCACCCTACCACCACCACCACCACCACTACTACTACTACTACTACTACTACTAGTATTGCTACTACCACTACCATCTTTACCAACACAGCCACCTCTGCAACAACCACTGTTGCTTTCATCACCACCACCACCATACTACTACTACTACTACTACTACT
>NC_069001.1:4701324-4705320 GCF_001194135.2 Octopus bimaculoides | reverse complement strand
CTATAGTCTTGTGCTGAACAAAGCCTTGTGAGTGGATTTGATAGCTGGAAACTGAAAGAAGCCTGTTGGATATATGTATATATATGTGCATATATTCGTGTCTGTGTTTGTCCCACCATCATCGCTTGACAACCAATGCTGGTGTGTTTACGTCCCCGTAACTTAGTGGTTCAGCAAAAGACACTAATGGAATAAGTACTAGGCTTACAAGGAATAAGTCTTGGGGTCGATTTGCTCGACTAAAGGCAGTGCTCCAGCATGGCCACAGCACATGAGCTGAAACTAGATAAAATGAAAAAAAATGAAAATGAAAATGATATATACATTATTTTGGGGGTCTAATTCTTCATATTACCAGCAACTGCCTCTTCCCTACACAGAAGTCAATGTCCTAGAATCTGATGTGACAGCTTTTTTTTTTTGTTCCCCTCTTTCTGCCCTAAATTCACCACCCTGCCCTGGATCTGCCAACGCCGCCACCACCACCACCACCACCACTACTACTGCTCCTAGGGGTCCGTGTACTACTAACAACTGGCATCCCTCTTTTTTTTTTGTTTTTGTTTTTCCATTTTCTTTTTGTTGTTTTCTCCTCTCATTATGTTATCAGCCATCATGATGTAATAACAACCTTCTCTACAAACATATATCAGTTTCTTGCAGACATAATGTAAGGGGAATGGTTATGATGGTGGTGGTTGTCGTCATGTTCGTGGTAGTGGGGAGGTCATTGTGGGGTTCACGTTGGTGTTGGTGTTGGTGATAGTGGTTAGTGGTAGTCTAAATGGTGGTGGTGGTGGTGGTGATAGTGGAAATGGTTATGACGATGATGATGGTCATGTGAATGTAGTGATGTTGGTGACGAACATGATGATGATGATTAGTGGTGGCGATGACAGTGATGCTGGCAATGATGATGATGATGATGATGGTGGTGGTGGTGGTAATGATGACAACACAATGACGATGATAACAGTGAGGAGAAGGAGGAGGATAATGATGATGATGAATGTATTGATGATGATGATGATGATGATAGTGGTGGTGGTCATATTGATCGTGATGGTGATGTTGTTTGTGATGATGATGATGACGATGATGACGATGATGATGATGATGATTAACTTGCATGTCACATTTCATCTCCCCCTAGGGCCCATGACAGATATTTATTTGGATTGGTGCTGTGTGTTATTTAACTAACCAACTGGGGTGTTCATACTTACCATAAACCCAATATTTTACAAGGTCAGTAGCAACCCAATTACATCCCAAACGAAAAAAATGAAAAGTAAAAAAAAAAAAAAGAAAGAAAAAATTGAGTTAAGAAAACAAATTCTGTTTATTTTTCTTCTTAAATTCTTTTTTTGCATTTGTTAACTTGCCATGGCAGTCCGTCATGAATATCTTTCTTTTAAGACCTACGTCTTATTATTATTATTATTATCATTATTATTATTATCATTATTATTGTTATTATCATTATTATTATTATCATTATTATTATTATTATTATCATTATTATTATTAATATTATTATTATTATTATTATTATTATTATCATTATTATTATTATCATTATTATTGTTATTAAGGCAGCGAGCTGGCAGAGTCATTAGCACGCCGGACAAAATGCTTAGCGGTATTTTGCCCGTCCTTACATATTGAGTTCAAATTCCACCGAGGTCGACTTTGCCTTTCATCCTGTCAGAATCGATAAATAAAGGACCAGCGAATGACTGGGTTTGATGTAATCGACTTGTCTCCTCTCCAGAAATTTCAGGCCTTGTGCTTCTAATAGAAACGATTGTTATTATTCATCATCATCATCATCATCGTTTAACGTCCGCTTTCCATGCTACCATGGGTTGAACGATTTGACTGAGGACTGGTGAACTGGATGGCTACACCAGGCTCTAATTTGATTTGGCAGAGTTTCTACAGCTGGATGCCCTTCCTAACGCCAACCACTCCGAGAGTGTAGTGGGTGCTTTTATGTGCCACTGTCACGAAGGCCAGTCAGGAGGTACTGGCAACAGCCACGCTCGAAATGGTGTATTTTATGTGCCACCTGCACAGGAGCCAGTCCAGCGGTACTGGCACAAGTGCCAGGAAGGCGACGTCAGTAGCGATCATGCTCAAATGGTGCTATTTACGTGCCCCCGGCACAGAAATAGCACCATTTGAGCGTGATTGTCACCAACTATTATTATTATTATTATTATTAATATTATTATTATTATTATTATTATTATTATTATTATTATTATTATTATTATTATTATTATTGTCAAGGCAGTATGCTAACAATTCATGATTATTAAAGCAGCAAGATGGCAGAATTGTTAGCATGGCAGACGAAATGCTTAGTGACATTTTGGTTATCTTTACATTCTGAGCTCAAATCCTGCCAAGGTCGGCTCTACTTTTGATCTATTCGAGATTGAACGACGGGGTCAATGTATTCAACTTGCCCCCTTCTCCCCACAAAATTTCAGGTTTTGTGCCTATAATAGAAAGGATTATTATTAAGAGGGCTAGACCTATATTCTTCAGAATATGCAATGTAACTTTCAGGAATGGGACTATTCCATTCTGCCAATAAAGACAAGACAGAATATTTTCTTATGATTCGCAGATACATTACAGTTAAGTAGAACTATATTATATACGTATGAATATACATGTATGTGTGTGTGTGTGTGTGTGTGTGTTTCTGTATATGCTCTAACACAGACAGTCAGAGTCACACATACACACACACATATATACTGAGGCATCATATTATGCCTAAAAAATCCTACACCTGCTGGAGATCATCTTTGCTTCTCTCTCTCTGTCTGTCTGTCTCTCTCTCTCTCTCTTTCTCTCTCTCTATTTCTCTTTCTATCTCTCTCTCTCTCTCTTTCTCTCTCTCTCTCTCACTTTCTCTCTCTCTCTCTCTTTCTCTCTCTCTGTACCACACACACACACACATGTGTATGTGTGTGTACCTCTCAGACTTGGAGTTATTCTTGTCATGAACATCAAGCTAACCTATATTCATATACATACATACATAAACACACATATATATATATATGTATATCTACATATATATATATGTATATATATATATGTGTGTGTGTGTGTGTTGACATATACACTTATATACATATATATATATACATACATGCATATATATATATATATATGTATGTGTGTGTGTGTATCTGTATATATGTATTTATATATTCTTATATATACCCAGACACAAAGTCATGCTTACACATGCAAACATTCAGACACACACACACACACACAACATATAACACACGTAGACAGCTTCTTGTAAACACATATGCTACGCGGCGCGTAATGTAAATAATATTCAGTCGTTCTTGCCCAGCACACACACGCACACACACACACACACACATACACACACACACACACACACACACATACCTGCAATCCACAAGCTCAGCCACAGGACATTTTTGGCTTCTCTTTCTCCTCCTCCTCCTCCCCTCCCTTCCACCCAACATGTCACCACTAACATACTGACACAATTGTTTTATGGGCTCGTGGTGGTGGTGGTGGTGGTGGTGTAAGGAGCTCTTATGAGGGTTTGGTTTGGCATGGTACCATGTAGGAATGTTGCATGGTTATGACGCAGAATTGTGTGATTGTGTGGTAGAATGATGCAGTTTGGGAGTGCAGCATGGTGCATATTGGAGTGCAGTGTGTTACATTTTTGAGTGCTGCACAGTACATTTTGGAGTGCATTGCATCATGGCACATTCTTCAGTGCAGTGTGTTACATTTTGGAGTGCAGCACGGTACATTTTGGAGTGCACTGTGTTACATTTTGGAGTGCAGCACGGTACATTTTGGCGTGCAGTGTGTTACATTTTGGAGTGCATTGCATTGTGGCACATTCTGCAGTGCAGTGTGTTACATTTTGGAGTGCATTGCATTGTGGCACATTCTGCAGTGCAGTGTGTTACATTTTGA
>NC_069001.1:4700093-4701072 GCF_001194135.2 Octopus bimaculoides | reverse complement strand
CAGTGCAGTGTGTTACATTTTGGAGTGCATTGCATTGTGGCACATTCTGCAGTGCAGTGTGTTACATTTTGGAGTGCAGCACGGTACATTTTGGCATGCAGTGTGTTACATTTTGGAGTGCATTGCATTGTGGCACATTCTGCAGTGCAGTGTGTTACATTTTGGAGTGCATTGCATTGTGGCACATTCTGCAGTGCAGTGTGTTACATTTTGAAGCACAGTGCAGCACATTTTGGAGTGCAGTATGTTACATTTTGGAGCACAGTGCAGCGTGGCACATTCTAGAGTGCAGTGTGGTGCATTTCAGAGTGTAGTATGAGATAGATTTGAGTGCTGCATGGCGTATTTTGGAGTGCAGTTTAATTTTGCATGAAGTGTTGTGTTATTTGAAGTGCAGTGTGGAGTAGTTTGGTGTGCAGTGTGCTGTATTTCACGCGCAAACTGCTCCATTGATTGGATCAGTTGGAACCTTCGTCATCATAACTAATGGAATGCCAGGATTATGTTTTGTATTTGCCGAATACTTTTTTCTGAAGTATATATATGAGGAAGTGGTGAAAAGTTCCTGGTTTTAAGGGGATCATGTAAAGCCTAGTTGGAGACCCAACCTTCTGATTTCTTTTACAGGGCTTAGAAAAACTGAAGGGCAGCTGCAAAAAGGGTGTGGATCAGAGAAGGGGAATATGTTGGATAAAATCATAACTAACTGATCCTCCTGTATTTTCTTTTATCCAAAGCCAGGAACTTTCCAATACCCCCTCGTGTGTGTGTGTGTGTGTGTGTATGTAGTAGGGGGCTGCAAAGTTCCTGGTTTTAAAGGTATCATGAAAGACCTGGTTAGAAGCTTAGAAAAACTAAAGGAATGCTGCAAATAAGTGTGTGAATCCGAGAGGGGAATATGTTGGAAAGAATCATGATTCACAAATTCTCTGGTATTTTCTTTCACTCAAAGCCAGGAACTTTTCAGCCCCACCCCCCC
>NC_069001.1:4698973-4699748 GCF_001194135.2 Octopus bimaculoides | reverse complement strand
TATAAATGTCAATAACTGATTCTTATCTTGATAATGTCTGTTAGTGGCACTTGCCTGTGCTTACAATTCAAAGAATTATATACCGGCTGGGTGGGTGGTGATGGGGGTGGGGGGATGTATTTAATGCTGGTGTGTCTGAAGTGAAAGATCAGATGAGAATCACTATCGGAATTCTTGGAAAAACGTCATGACAGAGGAATCAATTAACCAATGAAAAAATAATCTGCGTAGGAATGTCTGCTTCGGATGAATATGCACTGCAACTGAATCAACTAAATGCATATAAAGGCTACATCAAACAACATTGGGAGGACATATCCTGCAGAAACACGTGTCGGATTGGAATTTAATGAGAATGATACTGCAGGGAATAATTTCGAAGATGCATATAGTTCTCCATTCTCCTTTATGATGTTCACTTCATCATCATCATCATCATCGTCATCGTCATCATCGTCATCGTCGTCGTCATCATCATCACCATCATCATCGTCGTCGTCGTCATCATCGTCATCATCATCATTAACATTTAAAGTCTATTTTCCATGCTGGCATGGGTTGAATGGATTCACAAGAACTGGCAAGGTCAGGGGCTGCCACTAGGTTCCATTGTCTATTTTGGCTTGGTTCTGACTCTCAGACACACACACACCCACGCACACACACATACACACACAATCTCACACACACACACACAGCCACAAACAGGCACATAGAAGCAGAAAAGACAGACTCTAACACCATCACCACCATCACCACTACCATCACCACCATC
>NC_069001.1:4692512-4698254 GCF_001194135.2 Octopus bimaculoides | reverse complement strand
TATATATATATATATATATATAGATATAGATAGATAGATAGATAGATATATATGCATATATATGTATATGTATATATGTATATGTATATATATATATATGTATATATATATATGTGTGTGTGTATATATATATATATATATATATATATATATGTATATATATAGATGTATGTATGCATATATACACACACATGTATGTATGAGAGAGAGTAAATAAACTGTGAAAGAATTAGGTTAGACATTATCCTACATTACTGCTAGGTGTGTGTGTGTGTGTGTACATGTTTGTATGTGTGTTAGTGTGTTCAGGTTTTGTTTAATTGTACATAGCTCCATCAACTCTCACTGTATCTTCAGTGGTGATGATGATGGTGTTCGTGTTGAGTACAGCTACATCCCCTTCATGCTATCCTGAGTGGTGGTGGTGGTGGTGATGGTGTTGAGTATAACTCCATCAGTCCTCCATCTATCCTGAAAAGTGGTACCAGTCCTCCATCTATCCTGAGTGGTGGTGGCATTGAGTATAGCTCCACCACCTTCCCTCTTTCCTGAGTGATGGTGGTGGTGGTAGTGCTGGCGCTGGTGATGGTAGTGTTAAGTATAGCTCCACCAGTCCTTACTCTGTCCTGAGTGGTAGCAGTGTTGAGTATAGCTCCACCACCTCTCAAAGTATCCTGATGGTGGTAGTGGCTCATATCCGGAGTGAGCGATGATTCCAGAAATGCTCCTACCTCACCCCACTCCACCAGTGGAATTTTCTGGATGATGTGTGAATGAAGGGGCCTTCTCTCAGCATAACCCTTGTAGGCCAGAAAACACAGCCAAGAGAGTGAGTGAGAGAGTGGGGGAGGGCACATGCCCTTCGTAATTACTGCAGTCTTATTTCTGTGGGAGTTTACTTGACAGACCCTAGGTCTGTGGTTCTCAGCATTTTTTTTTTAATATCCAAGTCAGATCCCAAACCAGGGTCTTTTTTTTGGGGGGGGGGGGCTGCACCAAAAACAGTCGAACACTGGTGTCATGAAGTGGGATTGAACCCAGAACCACATAGTTGGAAAGCAAGCTTCTTACCACCCAGCGATACCTGCACCAGATTTCTTTTTATTCTAAATTTTTCATTTTTGATTGATTTTATTTTATTTTATTTTAATTTCTAATTAATTATTTTTTTCCCTTCTCGTTTCAGGTTTCCTTTGCTGTGTTGGATTCGTATGGCTAACAGTAAAAAACCCATCGACAGAATTGACAGCATTTTACACCTACACAGACCTATGACAAAGTTATGTTTGTCTTCAATTTTTACTATATATTTAGCAGAATTCTTTAGTTCTAATTCCTTATTATGTCGGACAGTGACGAACCAAAAGATGGTAATAACGAACCTTTAAGAAGTAGCTTCTGTGATTCCACCGATTCCGAGAACAGCATCTATGCGCAGTCGCCAGATGGCGGCTGGGGATGGATGGTCCTGTTCTCGTCTTTTCTGCTGAATGTTATCGCCGACGGCTGCGCTTATTCCTTTGGGGTATTTTTCACAGAACTCCTGCAGACGTTTGGTCAGAGCAAAAGTAAAACATCATGGGTAGGGTCTGTGTTTGTCGGGGTTTCGCTCATCTGTGGACCCCTGGCTGGTGCCCTCACCACGAAATTCGGATGTCGGAAGATGACTATTTTTGGTGGGATCGTTTCTACAACGGGAATAATCATCAGTGCATTTGTAAATTCGATTGAAATGTTGTGCTTTACGTTTGGCTTTCTCGCTGGTTTTGGTATGTCCATCAGTTACGTCACCTCAATCGTCAGTGTGTCGTTTTACTTTGAGAAGAAACGGGCTCTTGCAACGGGGCTCTCGGTTTGCGGATCGGGAATCGGTACCTCCGTTTTTGCCCCCTTGCTCGAATACTTGATTGATTTGTATGGCTGGAGGGGCACCATGTTGGTTCTTGGTGGCATCGTCTCCAATGTGATAGTGTGTGGCGCCTTACTGAGGCCGCTAAAATATAACAGCAAGAAAAACCACGATAAAACAGCAATGGATAACTTATCAAAGATCTCAAAACGAAATACCCTGTTGAATTCCACTTTAGATGAGGGATTTTCATCCCGAAGTTATGATGCTCAATTAACATATGATTCCGATATGGCAAATTTAACCGTGTCAAACTCAGTTGTTCAATTACCTACGTATATACAGCTGAAAAGAGCCAGTCTTTCACACGAAGTCTTTCATAAGCTGCGCAACAGCACAAACCATGGCGGTGATGTTCGCGTTGTGCTCGGAGAACCGAATGTCAAGCAAACAACATCATTTCCCGATTCTTTTTCTACAAATAAAATCGTCAACGGACCGTATTACATGTCGGATGTTCTCCCGGAGAAAAACAAAGATGTCTGGCAGCAGAAGACATCCGCTACCAAACAGAAGCCTTCAGCATGCAGCCAGCAGAATATTGTTCACCGGAAGGATATCTTTTACCGAGGGAACCTGCTCAAACTTTCCCTCGAACAGAAGTCGAGTAGTTGTCCAGAAATTTCACATTTAGTCGGAACGGTTAATGACCAAGACAACACCAGTGACTTCCTGGACTGGTGTGAAATACTCAAATCTCAAAATATCAGTAAACATATGAAGAAATTGCTAAGAACGATGGTTAATCGTTCGATTCTCACTCATCCCGTCTTTATTTTATTTGTCATATCAAACTTTATATTTTTCTTCTGGAGTGATATTCCATACATATATATCGTCGATCAAAGTGTGAAGAAAGGAATTCCGCAACAGAAAGCTACATATTTAATTTCTGTCTTTGGACTGGTCAGTACTGTTGGACAAGTCGTTTTTGGATTTGCTGGCGACAGAGTCCAATCTCAATTGACGTTTCTCTATGCCGTCTCTACTATGTTGTCGGGTGTGTCTATCATTTTCATGCCGCTGTGTCTGACTTACGGATCTTTGAGTGCGGTGTCAGCATTATTTGGATTCTTTTCAAGTGCCAACAATTCTTTATGTACCATCCTGCTAGTAGAATACCTGGGACTGGATAACCTCACCACTGCTTATGGTTTGATGCTTCTATACCAAGGAATTGCAAACCTGTTGGGGCCACCTGTGGCTGGTAAGTTTTGCTTTTTTATTCATGGTGCTGTTATTGTCGTTGTTGTTGTTTAACCTCCAAGTAATCCCTGACTAGACTAACCTATGTCCATCATCATTATCATCATTTAACGTCCATCTTCCATGTTGGCATGGGTTGGATGATTTGACAGGAGTTGGCTAGCCGGAGGACTGCACCAAGCTCCACTGTCTCTTTTTACATGATCTTTATGTTTGGATGCCCTTCCTTAAATGCCAACCACTTTGCAGAGTGGACTTGGTGATTGCTACATGGTACCACCACCGGTGAGGTCTGTTTTAGCATAGTTTTCATGGCTGGATGCCCTTCCTAACGACAACCACTTTATAGAGTGGACTGGATGCTTGTTATATGGCACCAGCACTGGTGAGGTCTGTATGGCAGGATCACAGGAATTCCACCCATGACACTCATGTCTTTTTAAGAGTTTTTGTCTAGGGTCACATTATCTAACATATCTCCTTTCATCATGTAACAACTGTAGGGTATAATTACCAGGGCTGTGGAGTCAGAGCTGGAGTTGTGGAATAGAGTTGGAGTCAAAAACAAGGGATAGCTAGAGTCGGAGTCAGAGTCGGTAAAACTGTACCGATTCTGATTCCAACTCACAATGTCCTTATTCTTTAATATAAACCAGTTATAACATATAGGCCTACTCAAAGTACAAGCGTATGCATAAGCTTTATATTCAAATTGACTGGATCCAGCCTCTAACACCTACCCGACAATGTCTTTCTAAACTAAATTATCACATCATGGAATCTTAATGGAAAACTTTTGTTAAACCCATGCTTGAAATTTGGTGCCATTGGGTGTGGTAGCACACCCAATACAACTACCACCATATGCCATTAGGCTCTTCTAATATCAAAAGCACTCTATCCATCGTTGAATCTCCATAACACTTCTAATTTAGTTTCTAATGTTACATTTTCTTCTGTTTTCATAACCTCACACAACAGTGGTACACAATGTATGTCTGGTTAGTTCTGAATCTTGCAGACTTCAAACTAGTTCACCACTCAGCAGTTTTTGTATTAATTCATACACTTGCCATTCCTGACATATATATTCATTTGTATATTTGTACCAATTTGTTTTAATTTTCCTTTAATACCACTCATAAAATGCCAACATTAAGACAACTTGTTACAAGAAAAAAACCCACAAAGAAAACATTTTGAGTTTGGTGCATTGAAAAATGTGGAGTTTATTTTTATGAGAAATTTTAAGTGGATTAATAAAGATAAAACAAATCCTGCCTTAGAATGCCACTAATTTCTTTCTATTAAATGCAATTTTGGTTTGTACTTTAGTTTTCCTTGTAGAGATAGAAAGAGGATGTATAGGGATGTTTAATATGTCCTAATAAATGTATGTAGTATAAGAAAAAAATGTAATCTTTTATCATAGACCTGTAGTGTATTCTGTTGCTGCTATCCTTCCATACTTCTAGTTCTTCTTTCAGCTACTTGCACACACCCTCAGTTCAATACACACACACATGGCTACATGAATATCTTATTCAATTTGGCCTTGTTCAGTCATTACACAGCTGTTGGTTATAAATCTCTCTTGTCATGCCGAGAGTAATTGGATCTGACTGACCAACATATTCACACTTCCTTGTTCTCTGTCATCTCCGAAACAATATTTCCCTTTCTCAAGTTTAGTCTCTTCGTCTTTCACCACAAAACCCGTTTCCCATTGTAATAACTGATGTACAACTTCATCTTGTCTTTACAAACAATGTGCCACAAGTGTGTTTTATTTGATGGTTTCTGTTCATAATATTATACTTCCATAAGACCGTGAGCTGGCAGAATCGTTACTGCACCATGCAATATGCTTAGAGGCATTTCATCTGTCTTTATATTCTGAGTTCAAATTCCGCCGAGGTCTGCTTTGCCTTTCATCCTTTCGGGGTCAATAAAATAGGTACCAATTGAACACTGGGGTCAATATAACTGACATAACTCCTTCCACAAAATTGCTAGCCTTCTGCCAAAATTTGAAACAAGATGGCCAACTGGCAGAATTGATAGCATGCCAAGCAAAATGCCAAGTGACATTCCATCAGTCTTCATGTTCGGAGTTCAAATTCTGCCCAGGTCTACTTTGCCTTTCATCCTTTCTGGGGCCAATAAAATAAGTATCAGTTGAATATTGGGGTCGATGTAATCAACTTACCTGCTGCTGGGAAATTGCTGACCTGGTGTCAAGATTTCAAAAATCCAATATTTTGTTCTTTTACTGTCTTTTACTTGTTTCAGTCATTTGACTGCAGCCATGCTGGAGCACCGCCTCAAAAGGTGTAAGCCTAGTACTTATTCTATCAGTCTCTTTAGCTGAACCACTACGTTACGGAGACATAAACACACCAACATCGATTGTCAAGTGATGGCAGGGGAACAAACATATACGCACACACACAAATATATACGTTTATATGTGTATATATATATACATACAAATATATATATATTTGTATATACGTCAAAGACTTTCCGTATTCCCGAGCGTCATACTAATATATACTTTTGTTATTTACACCACCTGTCCTCGTCTGTTGTTATTTTTTGTATATTCTCCCATATATATATATATA
>NC_069001.1:4691589-4692469 GCF_001194135.2 Octopus bimaculoides | reverse complement strand
ATGGGCTTCTTTCAGTTTTTGTCTACCAAATCCACTCACAAGGCTTTGGTCGGCCTAAGGCTAAAGTCGAAGACACTTGACCAAGGTGCTATGCAGTGGGATTGAACCCAGAACCATGTGGTTGGGAAGCAAGCTTCTTACCACACAGCCATGCCTGTGCCTATTGTTTAATATTGAATGTGAACATCCTTGTTTCAGAAAAATTGGTGATCTACCATGGCTTTGGAACCAAAGATTCCAGAAAAACATCAGTGTTGTACCAGTATTATAATTCTTGTTTTCTCTTCTTCCAGTGTGTTTTTTTTTTCTTTATAAATTTTTTCTTTTCTTTTTTCTTTTTCTTTTTAGGTTTTTTATGCGATACCTACGGGAGTTATGATTACAGCTTTTACGCCTCCGGAGCGTTTGTCATTCTGTCAGGCCTGATACTCATACCGACTCCTTATTTACGCAGCTGGGTTCTCACAAAACAGAAAAAGGAGACCCAGAACAAAACCCAACAGCAAGAACCTTCCACATCGAAGTTAATCAAACGCAAGGTTTTGTCTCAGATGGAAACGGTTGTTTGAAGAATACATCAAGAAAACAAAGAAATTAACAAACGAAACAAAAAAACAAAAAATTAATTAAAAAGAAAACGGAAAAAAATACATATAATCAAATCGGTGAAAAAAAATATATTCAAAAAAAAAGTTTCAAAAATAAATAAAACAACCATAATAATAATAATAATAATAATAATAATAATAATAATAATAATGAAGATGATAACGGCTACGACAGCAAATGCTTAAGGAATATCCACCCAAACAGCGGAACATATATATATATGTAAATTCTTAATGAGCACAATTATCAGTTTTTTTTTTTTTTTTTTTTT
>NC_069001.1:4691195-4691579 GCF_001194135.2 Octopus bimaculoides | reverse complement strand
TTAAAAAAATATAATAACGGAAAGTTAAATAAAACCACAAAAAAAAAAATAATAATAATGATGATGATAATGATAATAATAATAATAATAAATACATTAATTTGTGGCTAAATTCTGTCCATTTTTATTTCTTGTTGGACATTGCAACACTTACATCTACAACGACAGCAACTACAACAACAACCACTACTACTACTACTACTAGTACAACTACATCAGAAACTACAACTACTACTACTACTACTACTACTACTACTACTACTACTACTACTACTACTACTACTACCACTACACCAGCGACTACAATAACAGTAATAACTACTTTCACTACTACCACATCAGTAACTACAACTAACTACTATTCCTACTATGTCAGCAACTACA
>NC_069001.1:4689935-4691135 GCF_001194135.2 Octopus bimaculoides | reverse complement strand
TATATATATATATATATATGTATATATATATATATGTATATATATATATATAATGTATAATTATATATACATGTACATGTGTGTGTGTATATATATATATATAAATATATATATATATATATATAAATATATATATATATATATATAATGTATGTATGTATGTTCGTATGTATGTATATATGAAATCAAAAACTGGCGGATTTCTTCCAGTTTATGAAAAAAAAAAAAGTGAAAAAATATTACAAAACAAAAATAAAACAAGAAAAGGACAAAAAAGAAAAGAAGAGCAGCACAATTGCTTTTTTTTTATTATTATAAACTACCACTACTACTACTACTACTACTACTAGCAATAATAATGATGATGATGATGATGATGATGATGCCCTGGTAGCAAATGATTTCATCTATTTGCTACCCGGGTAAAGGATGAGAGGGGACAGTACAAACACTACAAATAATAATAATAATAATAATAATAATAATAAAAATAACAATAATAGTAAAAATGATTCTTGTATTTGCCACCAGGGGAAAGAATGAGAGGGGAGACAATACAAACAATACAAATAATAATAATAAAAATAATTATAAAGTCGATACCACTACTTCTATAAATGCTGCTGCTATAACTACTACTACTACTACTACTACTACTACTACTATTACCACCACTAAGAACAACACTACAATTACTGCAAAAGTTGATACACTAATACAACTACTACTTCTACTACAACTACTGCTATTTTTTACTACTACTACTTCTACTACTACTACCACCACCACTACCACTTCTGCTATTTCTACTACTACTTCTACTAATACTAATACTACTACTACTGCTGCTGCTGCTACTGTTGCTGCTGCTACGGGTGTAAAAAACTGGCTATTTTTTAATCTCGGAATCGGATCGGAAAAAAATAAATAAATAAATAAAAAAAAAGAGAGAGAAAGAAAAAAAAAAGAAAAACAAAACAAAAAGACAACAGAGAAAATAATTAAAAAAAAAAGAAATCTAAAATGTACAGAGAACAATTATTTCATGTTTCCACTGCAATATTATCTTGTCTAATGATATTCAAAACTCTATTATTACATCACTTTTTGATATCACACTATATATAATATAATATTACTAATTCTGTTATACATACATGTATATATATACATATATATATATATATATATATATATATA
>NC_069001.1:4686633-4689925 GCF_001194135.2 Octopus bimaculoides | reverse complement strand
TATATATATGTATGTGTGTATCTATATATATATATATATGTATATATGTGTGTATATATGTATATATGTGTATATATGTCTCTCCACTTTTTATTATAAAGTTTAACAGTTTTATCTAATTATATGACTTTTAGCAGTTTTTATTTTTTTTTTGTGATTTTTTTACTGCATTTCTTTGGTATGTGTCACTGTATGTGTCTGAGTCAATAGCTGTCTGTGTCTGTCTGAGTCTTTGTCCGAGTCTATGACTGTTTGAGTCTGTGACTGTCTGAGTCTGCGACTGTCTTAATTTGTGATAATCTGTAGCTGTATGAGTTTGTGGCTGGTTAAGTCTTGTCAGTGTCTGAGTCTATGGCTCTGTGAATTTGTGACTGTCTGAATTAGTGACTCTTTGAATCTATAACTGTAAGTCTTGACTATCTGAATCTGTGACTCTGGGTCTGTAAGTGTTGTTTGTCTGAGTCTGTGACTATTTGTGTCTGTCTGCATCTGTGTCTACTGTCTGGGTTTGTGGCTATCTGTTTGTCTGAGTCTGAGATTGTCTGAGTCCCTGGCTAGTTAAGTCAGCAACTGTGTGAGTCTTCGATTGCCTGAGTATGAGAGTTTGTGACTCCCTGGTTCAGTGTCTACTGTCTGAGTCTGTGACAGTCTGGTTGTCTGAGTCTCTGACTGGTTAAATCAGAAACTGTGTGTCTCTGCCTGAGTCTATGACTATTAGAGTTTGTGACTCTCTGAGACTCTGACTGGTTAAGTCAGTGACTATGGGAGTCTCCATTGCCTGAGTTTATGACTGTTAGAGTTTGTGACTCTATGACTCTATGACTATCCATGTTTGTAACAGTCTGCCTGGGTCTGTGGCTGTTTTTGTCCAATCCTATGTTTTTAAATGTATGTACTTTCTAATTTCATTTGCAACTGTTTATTTTGAACTTGTACTGAACATATTTCTCCCCCTCTCTCTCTCTCTCGCTCTCTCTCTCTCTCGCTCTCTCTCTCTCTATGTATATATATATATATATATATATATATATACACATACATATATATATATATGTCTGTATTTCCAGAACTTTGCATGTGCTTGTTCTTCCTTTCTTTCTTTTTATTTATGTTGAGGCTGTACTTACAAACTGGTGTATTTTTGTGGTCATTTTTCTCCCACTGGAATATTCAGCCATTTTTGCCAGTGACCTTGTGTATGTCTTTTAATACCCCCATCATGCTTTCAGATCCATTATTTCTGACTGGGTATGAGTCACGAATAATCTTTTGATACCAAAGACATTCAGTTCAGCAAAACATCACAAGTTGATGTGAACTTTCCCATTCTTGTTCTCACTCTCACTTGTTTACATTCTTGTCTGTTACCCCGGTTGTCCACTGTTTCATATAGCCAATCCCTTTGACCATTATGTGGACAATGTGATCATGCTGCAGCAACTCACACACACACACATGCAGACATACACATGTTTGCGTGCAAATACACAAGCACACATACACTTATACGCAAACATACACGCCAAGCTACCTCAGTGATGACGACAACGTTTCGTGTCATTTTTCCCAGGGTCTCTAAACCATTGTGATTGCAGAGGATACAAGACATAGTTATGGGCCAAGAGAGACTCGAGATGAAGGTTTTTAGGATCAAATCCAGGGAAAATCTGAAGCCTCGTATAAAAAGAAAAAAATAAATGTTTGTTATAAAGACGGTTATGATGGTGATGTGTCTTAATGATGATGATGATGATGATGATGATGGTCATAAAGATGACGTTGAGGATGATTATGATGATGATGACAGTGATGATGTTGATGACAATGATGATGATGATGAAGGTCATATTACCTCTGCTACATGTCCGCTATTTCTGTTATGATGGTGATGAAAGTTTTGATGATGAGGATCATGCCTTTCATCTTTTGGGGGGGAGGGATCGATGAAATAAGTACCAGTTACACACTGGGGTCGATGTAATCAACTATCCCCTTTCCCCAAAAGTTTTCGAGGCCTTGTGCCTAGAGTAGAAATAATTTTGTAATGAGTCCTTCATTTAAACTATAGACGTCTAGTCTTTTGAATAGGTACACCGTTATCACCATTATATATAATTCCACTGTACACACACACGCATGCACAAACACACACACACACACATACATACACACACACACACATACATACATACACACACACACATTAAAAATTTATCACTGAGATTTGCAGTACTCAACATTTCATGAACGTAAATGTATCCCTGATTCCTTACATGTGTTTATTTGTATCAAGGGAACCAGGAGCCTGATGAAGGCTCCCATCTGCCATTGGTTAAGATATAAAGATTTTGCCTATTTTGTAGTTCAGCCTGTGACAAGAGGAATCCCAAGGTTTTGTGCAATGTTATGCTGGCAAAGTCCACCCTCAGATTGAACTACAATATGCCCTTTTTGAAAATCAGACTGCTCTTGTTTGAAGCTTTGGCTAGTTGCTATAAACAATTAATATATTAATATCTGAAATGAAAAACAATAATGCATTAACAAGTTTGAAGCACTAGGTAGTGTCCACACAGATGGAAAAAGAGGGGTAATGAGGGGGTGTATATTTACTTTTGAATTGTCTATGTGAGTATGTGTATATGTGTGTTTGTATATGTGTGTTTGTATATATATATATGTTTATATATATTAATATTTAGATAGATATGTGTATATATATATGTGTATGTGTCACCCATACCAGCATGGAAGGCGGACATTAAATGACGATGATGATATATATATATATAGCAATAAGAAAAAGGAGGGGAATATGAGGTACTCATCAACTTGCAGACACTGTACTCTGTTAATTAATCTGTTTATTTTTCAACCAAAAGGACAATAAAGACAATATACAAGCACATATGACACACTATGTCATATCAACAATTAAAATTTCAAATTCAAAAGGACATCTAGTGACCGAAGAAGGGACAAAATCTTACAGTTAAAAAGTGACACCAAAAGAATGAGACCTCGATTTTAGATAAATAGAGGATTATTTATATATGTTATAATTTAGAACAAACAGTAAAAAGTTTGTCATTATAGTACTTGGAGTTTCTTTTTCTACCTATTAGAGTAACTTCCTTTTTATTCAACAGTTTTTGGGGTTTTTTTCCTACCATGTGTTGCCATTAATAGCCGACAAGAATGCATTGTAGCTCTTCGCTCCGACATTCGAAACTTCGAGTACTATAATGACAACTTTTTACTGTTTATTCTAAATTATAACATATATATTATA
>NC_069001.1:4685862-4686584 GCF_001194135.2 Octopus bimaculoides | reverse complement strand
TATATATGTATATGTATATGTATGTATGTGTGTATATAATATATTGTTGGAGGCATATTTGATAATCTTTGATGTTTTTAGAAATAGATATTATTGAATGCATTGATTGTTCCTCCAAGACAACTCGTATATTTTGGGGGCAACTTTTAAAAAGTCATCTACAACTATGCAATAAGGATATTGTTATCTTTTATTACTAGGTACAGACTATGCAAGAGACAAGTATGGTAGCCTGTATTACAAAATAGAGACTATGGAAGTCTTGACATTATTAGGTGTGAACTAATTAAGAGCACAACGGTATCTCTGTGTTGCCTAACTTATACGGATATAATGGATATTGAATATCTTCAGAACAACAGAAGTGTTCTTGAACCCCATTCCATTGATTTTTCTCAGTTAAAAATTGGGATGATGGCGATCCATCTGAGAAATGAGCCCCTCGAGGTGGAGGGGTTACTGCAGCAAGTATCACTGGTCCTTCTCCACAGCAATGCCATTGACATCATTACTGTGGGATGTGGCTGATCACACCATTTGTTCTGGGCGGCTGTGGCCCATCGCCTTTTCCCCTTCATCTTCGGCTGCTTTACCCCCACTTTTTATCTTTTTTTTCTTTTCTGTTTTCATGTATTGAAATGTTATAATTTAAAATGTGATCTGTTTTACAATTAATTGAATATAGAAGTAGGAGTGTTGTGAAAATCACTTAGCACTTCTGC
>NC_069001.1:4677801-4685852 GCF_001194135.2 Octopus bimaculoides | reverse complement strand
CCACACACACACAGAACCACATATATTGGAAATGAAAGTTCTCAAACAAGTATATGACAAGCTGTGAGTATACACCATTGAAAAAACTTATCTGGTGTTCTTGCTGGTCACTTCTGGGACAGACTTCTTGTCTCTCACCGATATTTGTGTTCTGAAGGCAGCAAGAGCATAAGACATGTTATCTCAGGGATAAATACTGCCATAAGTGGTCAATTGATAGTGTGCATACATTGAATATGATGCATAAATGTCTATATATGTGTATATATATATCAGTGCCTGCCAATACTTTTGATTATAGAAAATATTAGAAAAGCGACGTAGTGTATGACTTAATCCTTGACGATGTGACACTTGGGAAAATTTCAAATATCTATGTGTAAAACATTGCTCTGCATCTTGGGATACTGATGCATACAAACATACATATACACATCAATTATACACAAACATGCATCTCTCTATCTATCTATTTATCTATCCATCTATCAAGTCTCTAGAAGATGGTAGGGGTTCGTTTCCTTGCTTTCAATATATATTGTGTGCAGACTGCATCAATAACCAGTTAGAGGAGGCATCTGCTTGGGGTTAAAAAAATGGTAGTAATGTCAGTTCATACAGAACAGCCGTATTGAAGTTACTACTTTCATCTCTTATAGAGATTTTCTAACTACACACACACACATACACATATATATATATATATATAAAGACATCACTGAGACAAGTGGAGAAGTTTAAAGTCTGTATTCACAAGTGATTGAAAGCAGGATGCAGAATTAGATGCTAGAATTGCAGATGCTGGGACAGTATTGTGCCTGCTTCTGCATTCGATCCTCAGAAGAGGAGAGGTTTGCAAAGAGAGCGTAACTCACTAGCTTCAGATCAGTTTCCATGCCCCCCCCCCTCACATATTGTCGTGAATGATGCTAATGACTGAAGGAATACATGTGACCGACATAGGGTTCCTCCGAAGGGTTTCTGAAGTAACATTTCTCGACAGGGTTCATAGCTTTGAAAGCATGCAGTTCCTTCAGGTTGATCCACTACTTCTCTGCATCGTGTGGTCATGCCTCTGGTACTACAAATATGCAATCACAAGATGGATTCTTCAAGCCGAGTCATGCAGCAGGGACAGACCAAGAACAAAACGGTTGGATAACATCCATAGTCTCAATTTGTTGTGCTTGAGAATCCAGCTGGAAAGTCTAAGGCTGGTTGCTCCAGATAGGATCCTTTGGAGGAGGGGGCCTCAGGACTTTGCCCCAAAGATCATCCCAGAAGTAGTGGATGGATGAATGGATGAACATATTGTAAATGTCAACTTGTTACCAATTGAAATATTCTTGAGGCATTTTTGAACCTGTAAGAAAGACAAACTCTGTATTTTGTGATGGAGAAAATTTCTCTCTGTAGACAAATGGACGTGAATATGAGTGAGCTCTCAGCACCACTGAATAGTACAACCAGTCATTGAATGGTGGTGGGAATACTATAAGAGGGACCAGTCTCTCATGTCCGTTTGCAGAGTCTGGTTAGGGGTCACTGTGAACTGACTTGGTTTGTTTACACCTGTTCGTCTCTAGCAAGAAATTATCTCCATGACAAAGTATAATGAATGTATTTTTTTTTATTTATGGGTTCGGATATGTCTCAAGAATAGAATTGCTAACAAATTTGTATTTATACATATCACTGCTTAAGGCTGTCATTCTGTATTTTATTTACAGCCAGCCACAGAGTAACACAACAAGTCATTGAACAATGACAGAAATATCATGGGAGGGTCCAGTCTTGTATCAGTTCACAATGTCTGCCTTCACTCATCCCTGTTGCTGAAGAGGAAATAATCACTCTGAAATGCATGCATCCTAGTCTGGTAAATGAGTGCTGTGAACAGACTTGGTTTGTCTACAGCAAGAAATTTTCTCCATGGTAAAATACGATGAATAGATTTCTTACAGGTTTGAATATGCCTCAAGAAGATTTGAACTGGTAACAAGTTTGTATTTACAAAAATCACTGAATTTTTTTTTATAATGATTGGGAATCTTTCCAATCCAGGCTGTCACCTCAGTTTCACTTCATGCAAGTATTTGGTTAATGGAGAGGAATGCCAACAGTACACCTCATTAATCAACCAGTTAATGAATTATTAATTGATGACTTAATGAATATACAATTAAGCACTCGGCAAATTGAAGGATAGCAACTAATTAGAGTACATTTGTATGTATAACTCTTAACAAAGAAGCCCGGTGAAGACGTTGATATGAGTCCTGTGTAAAAGTTTGCTATGTTCATCAAAGAACAATTTTAAGATAAGACAACACAAAAAAAAAAAAAGGAAACGAAAAAAAACTGAACATATGTTTTTGTATGAATGTAATGACCATCTCTACAGAGACAGCAGGTCCAGATCTGCTAAGTATCTTTGTAAGCCTAAAATATGTGTGTGATTATATATATAAGCATCTACAAATACATACACACACACACACACATGTATATATATACATATACATACATCCAAATACATACATATTTGTGTGTATATACATATATTTTTTAAATTCACTTCTATTTTTATATTTTCTAATATCTGTGTATATGTATGTACACCTGTGCATGTATGTAACTATATATATATATATATATATATATATATATGTATGTGTATGTATGTATATATGTATGTATGCATTTAGGGTGGCAAGCTAGCAGAATCATTAGAACACCAGACGAAATGCTTAGCGGTATTTTGTCTGCCATTACATTCTGAGTTCAAATTCTGCCGAGGTCAACTTTGTCTTTCATCCTTTGTCAATTAAATAAGTACCAGTTATGCACTGGAGTTGATGTAATCGACTTAATGCCTTTGTTTGTCCCCTCTATGTTTAGCCCCCTGTGGGCAATAAAGAAATATACATATATATATATATATATATGTATATATACATACTTATATATACATATATGTACGTGTGTGTATATATAAGTATATATATTTATATACATACACATACATTTATGTATATTTATATGTGTGTGTGTGTATGTATGTGTATATGTATGTACGTATAAACCGGTGTTGTTGGGGAAGGTGTCTAAAAGAGTCAGAGAATGACTTGCAGTGAATGAACAAAAGAAATTATACCAACATCATTTTCAAGGCACACACACACACACACACACACACACACATACCTTACACTATATATGTGTGTGTGTGTGTATAATTTTTTTAATCTCACTCCTGTGTCTTCTTTTCTGATGTATTTTCTCTCCCTTCTTCTCTTTCTCTTCTTTGTGATTCTCTCTCTCTCTCTCTCTCTGTTTGCCTGTTTGTCTTTCTGTGTGTCTGTCTTTCTTTCCCTCCTCTCTCTCTCCGTTTCTCTTTCTCACTTTCTCTCTCTTTCCTTCTCTCCTCTCTCTTTCCCACCATATCTGTCTCTGTCAACTCCCCTCTCTCTCTTTCTCTCTCTCTATCCTCCCCCCTCTCTTTCTCAGACATCAACAATGATTCAGCTAATTTCACATCCTCACAATCCCATACAGACGTAATCACGAATACAAATAAATGGAGATATTATGTTCCACTGATGAGCTCTAATAATCCTGAAACCTTGTGGTTACAATGCAAGCTTCACAAGCTCACAGCCGTGTGGCAGAACATACTTATATAGATAATGGTAAGCCAAGGTGTCAATTGGTGGACTCATTAGAATACTGGACAAAACACCTAGTGGTATTTAACCTTTTTGTTACTGTATTTCTGTTGAGATGCTCTGTGTTTCTTTCAATTACATTAAATATAACAAAGAATTTAGTAAAATAACTTGGTTATCATTAAGTTAGTGTTAGGAACATAAATTGCAACTAAGGTTTGGTGGAAGATTTTAATTCAAAACTCTGGAACTCTCATACCAGAGTCCCATGGCTGGGTACAGTTTAAAGTCTTACCCAGGACCATACAAAATATTGTCTGAACAAAGGATGAAGTTTCTTTTTTTTATGAACAGCTCATGTTTGCAGACTTAAACATAACTCTGGGTACATTGCATGAAAAGATGGCAGGGTGGACACCTCAGATTTAAGCAATATCCCAAAGAATGCACTGGGAGGATACAAGGGGTAAACCACCCCAGATGTAAATATATTGATTTCAAATTTTGGCACAAGGCCAGTAATTTCGGGGCAGAGGTCAGCTAATTATGTCAATCCCAGTATGCAACTGATACTTACTTTATTGACACAGAATGGATGAAAAGCAAAGTTGACCTCGGCAGAATTTGAACTTAAAACATGAAGATGGATGAAATGCTGCTAAGCCTTTCACCTGGTATGCTTATGGTTCTGCCCACTTGCCACCTTCAGACATTGATATATCAAAGCAAGAACTAATGGAACAAGCCCCATGCTTGATTGACCTTCAAGAAATGGCAACCAAATCTCCCACAAAAAAAAAAATACCCTATAATCTTAAAACATGGAAAGACATATCTAAATAATATATCTCGGCTATTTCTGTATAGGCTGAAAAAAATGATGAACAGCCTTAATCAATTTTCAGACCTTATTGAACTCTCATCAGAGGTGTCAACATCATCTTGACCAATCGCAAGGAAATAAGCAACCAATCTGTTTATATACTCAAAAAATCCACTTGCTACATACAACTGGAGGTAGTAACTTGCAAACAGTAAGTGTTAACACTTTATACATATATATATACATAAAATATGCATACATATATTCATATGCATACATTTATAAGAGCTGTGGGAAAATGCTTTGGAAAGCATTATTTAGAATCAATCATCATCGTGTCATCATCATCACCATTTTTACGTCCACTTTTTCTATGTCTGTATGGGTCAGATGGAATTTGTTGAGGCAGATTTTTCACACACTGATCATTCCCTCTTTTTACCAACTCCTCACCTATTTCTAAGCAATATTTCTCCATGTCCAGACATGGCGTTTTTTATTTGTGTTTTTTCTTTTGTTTGTTTTTTTTCACAAAAAAACAGGGAATGAAGAACATTATTTCTTGGATGGTGATACTGGTCTACAATTGTACAACTGTCATGTGATTGTAAGGCAAGGGAACAGTCACACATACACACACACACACAAATGCATTCACACACACACTTACATATGCATAAACGCAAATACACACATATATGCACACAAATGCACATACACATACATACATACAAATGCACACACACACATCAAACACACACATACTTACAAACACACATACAAATGCACACGCACACAAATGGTATGCTTTTTCTCCTGTATGTATGTACATAATGCATGTATATATAATGTATATAATGTATATAAATATATATGTGTTTGTGTGTGTGTGTCTATACAGGCATCTATGTATATGTCTGTATGTATGTTTCTATGTGTGCATGTATGGTGTATATAAACATGTGTGTATGTGTATAAACATGTACATGCATTTCACCTGACAAGAAAGATATAATCGCAAAACACATTTAAAAGAAACAACGTAACATCCGCCACTCTTATCCCACCCCCAACAACAACAACAACATCACTTGTCCGAACAAGAACAGCATACATTTAGAACCCTCAACAGCACTACAAACCTGGGGTCTGCCCATCACCGTGGGATTATCTCAAAGATCTGACATCCTCAACATAACATTAGCAAGGATTTCATCACAAGGACTGCATCTTACTCAACCTATGAACCCCACACAAGGCCATGAAGGGCATGTGTGTAGAATGCTCAACAGCATCGCAAGTGCAGGGTTACTCATTTTTGCCAGCCGAGTGAACTGGAACATGAAATGAAGTGTTTTGTTCAAGAACACAATGTGTCACCCAGTCTAGGAACTGAAACCACAATCTTACAATCATGAGTCCATCTTAACCACAAAGTCATGCATGTTCTGACCATCATTAAGAATCTTGCTTAATGATTCTGACATCCTCAACAAAGTAAAAACTATATCACAAAGATTGGTTTCCCTCTTTAGAGCGATAAGAAAATATTAACCACACAAGAGAAAAACCAAAGCATGTTCGGTTGGAGGGGATGCTTAAGTTTGTTGAAAACCTTCATAGCGTGGTCTTTCCTCTTGTCCTTGATGGCTTTGGATAAAAATTGGCCCTTTTTCATCTCGTATGAGGAATACCGAATGTCTTCATACCCTACCTGTCTGGTAAGAAACTCAGACACTCCCATGTCCCTGATTGACTTGGAGGGGTCGTTGTCAATCATGGCTGGATCTCACCAACAAATTCAGGAGTTCTTTTCTTAGCAGAATGATCAAAGTGAGCTGCTGTACCTTCATAATCACCAATAGACTCATCCAACTCTTTCCAAATCTTCTTTTCTCAGACTGACACTCAAGCATTCTGAAACGTTCGTATTGGAGCTCCTGACTCAAACGCCAAGCAGTACAGCATGTCATTTCCAAATTTCTAGCTGTGTGAATTGCATCATGATGCTCCTTTTTCTCACAGACAGTGCTCATCTGGCCCTACGATACTGTATAGCCGACAAAATCAAAAACAAACAATGCACATGCACGAAATTAAAAATATAAAATGCAAACAATCTACACATCGCACCCTGTAAGTATATATATATATATACATACATACATACACACATATATATATATATATATATATATATATATATATAAGTTCAAATAGAATAATTCAAACTTTTTGAAGGATCCAAAACGAGAGAAAAAATAATTTCCAATAAAAATTCATCAAATTCATAAAAATCAGCCAGAGCAAGTATTAGGAATATGAAAATAAGAATTGGAAAAGATCGTTATAGGTATAAAAATACCATAAACAAGTATAAACATGAAGATAAGATGTTAAAATCAATAATGGATATAATACATATGCACGTTTCAAAAGACAATACAAATATGTAAGTAAAAATTATTATAATAATAATTTAAGTTATGCATTGTCATCCTCATCAGTGTGAAGAATTTAAGGAAGAACATCAAAAAAGTTATTAATAAAAGTATGTATTAAATCCAATTTTGATTTTAACATCTTTTCTTCATTTTTATACTTGTTTATGGTATTTTTATACCAATAACAATCTTTTTCAATTATATATATATATATATATATATACACACACACACAATCATACCTCAGCCTACATCATTAATTGGTTCCAGAGAACATGACTTAACCATTATTAACCATTATTTAAATGCATATAAATTTAATATTTAAAATCTAGGCTAGCTGAGGTTGTTTTTATGTTAGCCTACGAACTTGGTAAATGTCAGGCAAGCTTAAGGTGCTTTAATATTAGAAAGAAATAATTCCAAATACTGTACTGTTGCCTACCTGATGGCTGTCGTCAGTGTTTCTCATTGAGGCTGGTATAGGAGGAGCAAGAGACTACACACTAGATGTCAATGGTTGGGGATTGTCAGCTGACGCCTATTGTGCTGGTGTTGATCATTGTGTGAACTTGTCTAAAGTTCCTTGAATTGTCTTTTTCTTCTTCTTCTCTTCAAGGATTATCTAATAAGGGGCAATAGTATCTTGACAACCCCACAATAGTTTTACAAAACATTGTGAATTGGGATCCATTTTCTCAAATAAAGCAAGACATTTATCTAAATGAGAAAAAAGCCACTTGCATTTTCTTCAAGGCTCGGGACCAACAAAGCATTCTGTATTTCAATATTGATTATAATATGCTATACAGATTATATTTTTCTATTCCTTCCTAATTTATTTCCCAGAGACGAATACAAAGGTAACCAGTCGATACAACACGGAACTAACAGTACAGTATAGTATGTATGTTATTAGTTCTGTCAGGCGACGTAATTTAATACTGTATTTAATATTTATTTAATATTTGAGAAAGACCGACATGTCTTCGAAAATGACATAAGTTGAAACGACTTAACTAGAGGTATGTGTGTGTGTGTATACATACATATATATGAATGTATATATATATATATATATATATATATTTATGTATATATATATATATATATATA
>NC_069001.1:4674543-4675887 GCF_001194135.2 Octopus bimaculoides | reverse complement strand
ATATAAGTTCATATGCATACACAACTACATATATATATATATATATATATATATTTATATATTGGCATAGGAATATACATATAAGCATATATATATATATATATATATATATATGTGTGTGTGTGTGTATGTATATATATATATATGACTTTGAAACTGAATTCTGAAAACCCAACCAATTTATTTTGGATTCAAAACAAATCTTTGTTTTTACTTGTTTTGTATTTTTTTTTTCCTTTTCTAAATGAAACATTTGTATATTCTATAAATAGAAACACTCCAGCCTTTTTGATTTTTCCCTTTGAATTAAATCCCAGAAGTAATATCAATGATAACGACATCAACAATAACAACAACAACAACAACAATAATAATAATAATAATAATGATAATAATGATAATAATAATGATAATTGATGATGTTAATAAAATATTCTTTGCTGATGATCAGAGTTGTGTCTGTGACAATTCTTTGTTGATTTTTGTTCTTTGATTTCTTTTTTTTTTGTCTTGATTTCTTTTATCTGCTCCAGTCATTGGATCGTGGCCATGCAGGAGCACCACCTTAAGGGGGTTTAGTTAAAGAAATTCACCCTGGTACTTATTTTATTTATGTTTGGTATTCATTTTATTGGCTCCTTTTGTTGCACTGTTAAATCACTGGGCCATAAACAGTCCAACACTTGTTGCTAAAGAGATCAGACTGATAAAAGAACAACAGAAATTCAAAGAGGCCTCACAGAGACAATGACAAATGATATGCCATGCTTGAGAAGACCCGTTGAGCAAAGTGGAACCATAGTCATGGCCAATGTCAGTGCCATGTAACAGGCACCCATGCCGGTGCTGAGTAAAAAGTACCCTTTGAACATTGGACTTCATGGAGGTGATAAGTGGCTGAGACCTTTGGAGACATGCCATGCTTGAGAAGACCCATTAAGCCAAGTGAAATCATAGTTGTGGCCAGTGACGGTGCCATGCAACTGGCACAAGTGCCAGTGGTAGGTAAAAAGCACTCATTACACTCTTGGATTGGCTGACACAAGGAAGGGCATTCAGCTGTAGAAACCAAGCCAAAATCAGACTGGAGCTTGGTGCAGTTCTCCAGCTTATCGGTTTCAATCAAACCATCTAACCCTAACCCTAACCCATACCAGCTTGGAATGCAGACGCAGTTTCTGACAAACAAATCCCCTGACAAGGTTTTGGTTGGCCCGAGGCCACAGTAGAAGACACTTGTCCAAGGCACCACGCAGTGGGACTGAACCCGGAACCATGTGGTTGGGAAGCAAACTTCCTACCATGTAAACCACATTTATTTATATATATATATATATATATATA
>NC_069001.1:4673117-4673576 GCF_001194135.2 Octopus bimaculoides | reverse complement strand
ATACCCTGGGGTGTCTCTGCTCAAGCAGTCAGGTGGGGGTAGGGCGGGGTGGGGTGATATAGCTGTATGCGTAAACACATATGCACACAAACATATGCACACACAGATATGCTTACACACATACACACATATATATATGTGTGTGTATGTACACTGCACATATGCATGCACACACATGCACAGATGCATACATATATGCACTGTACACATGCTTGCACAGATGCACGTACACACTTTCACTTACACATATACACGTATACACACTTTTCCTCACATTCATACACATACTCACTCCTGCACACACACACACACACTCACTCATTCTCTCTCTCACACACACACATGCTCTCTCTCTCACATACACACACACACACACACGTTGACACGCACACACATGCTCTCTCACTCACACACACGTACAATGTTATGCTCTCACTACTAGAACAATAACAACAGCAC
>NC_069001.1:4671409-4672257 GCF_001194135.2 Octopus bimaculoides | reverse complement strand
GAGGGAGAAAGAGAGAGGGGAGAGAGAAGAAGAAGAAGAAGAAGAGAGAAAGGAGAAAGAGAGAGAAGAAAAAGAGAGTCTTCTGCTATAGCCTCAGGCCGACCAAAGCCTTGTGAGTGAATTTGGTAGATGGAAACAGAAAGAAGCCTGTCATATATATGTATATATACATACATACATACATACATACATATATATATATATATACATATATATATATGTATGTATGTATGTATGTATGTATGTGTGTGTGTGTGTGTGTGTGTCTGTGTTTGTGTCCCCATAGCTTAGCACTTTGACAAAAGGAGTCCGATAGAAGTACTAGGCTTACAAAGAATAAGTCCTGCATACACAAGGCACACACACACATATACTCACACATATCAACACACACACACACTCATGCATACACACACATACATACACAGACAAACATGCATAGACAGGCAGACACACACATACACCCACTCATACACACACACACACATACAAACACAGATATGCAGACACACATATTCGCACATACACATTGACACACACACACATGCACCGACAAACATGCATACACACAGACACACACACATACGCACATATATACACATACACATACACATACTCACACACACATACACACACTCACTCACACACACACACACACGCGAACCAAGGCTTCCCCTCATCATTGACTTCTACAAGCTGAAGACAACTGAATGTCTTGTAACTAAAATCATAATTCTATTTATTTCCAAACTTTATATTTTAGCTTGATCACTGATAATAAAAATCGATTGGAAATTTTACCATCCCTCTCTCTCTCTCTTCAATCGACAGTTCTATTTTCTCTGGAT
>NC_069001.1:4669862-4670364 GCF_001194135.2 Octopus bimaculoides | reverse complement strand
AATATATCAATACACACACATCCTATACATCTGTCTGTCTATTTACAGGGACTCCAAGAGAAATTTGGCAAGGTGGCACAATACTGCATTCAGGCTACAAGAGATGGAGTGGGTGGAAGAAGATTGTGTCCTCTAAAAATTCAAGGTGTCTGCAAATTTATTTATTTATTAGGAAAGAACAATATGGATGATTATACTTCCCTGGCTTTTAGGTCTGTCTGTCTGTCTGTCTATCTATCCATCTGTCTGTCTGTCTGTCTGTCTGTCTATCTATCCATCCATCTGTCTGTCCGTCTGTCTGCATTTCTATCTTCCTCCCCATTAATTAACTATTCTGTGTTCACCTACCTGTCTAACTATGCATGCATGTATGTATGTGTGTATGTCTGTATGTATGTATGTATGTATGTATGTATGTATGTATCTCTCTCTCTCTCTCTCTCTCTCTCTCTCTCTCTCTCTCTCTCTGTATATATATATATATATATATATATATATATAT
>NC_069001.1:4664781-4666630 GCF_001194135.2 Octopus bimaculoides | reverse complement strand
GATGATGATGACGTTTGCAGTGGTGGTGGTGGTGGTGGGGTTGAGTTGGTGATGGTGGTGGTGGTTGTGGTAGTGGTGGCAGTGGTGGTGGTGCTGATGACAGTGGTAGTTTGTTCTTATTGTTAGTGGTGGTGATGGTGGTGGTGGTGGTGGTGGTGGTAGTGCTGTTGTTGTTGTTGTTGTTGTTGGTGGTGGTGGTGGTTGTGGCAGTGGCAGTGATGATAATGAAATTTTTAGTTATTTATTTTAATTTAATTTTTTTTTACCTGCCACAAGGTCACTTGAAAAGAAAATATTACATGAGTTACACAAGCAAGAAAATACATACAGAAAAAGGTGGCTGTATTACACAAGCAGGAGAAAGAAAGAGTGAGAGAGACAGAGAGAGAGAGGATAGAATAAAGAGATAGAGAAAGAGAGACAGGGAGAGACATACAGAGACAGAGAGGGACAAAGTTAAAGAGGGGAAAGAGAGAGGATGAGTATTTCTAATCATTAAAAAATATATATTAAGCAAAATACAAGTAAAATGGCTATGACAATACAATAATGACCCCTAAAAGATAAGGGAAGGGAACATAACTGAGAATAGGTAAAGGTAAGCCTGCCAAAGTTTAATGCAGTTTAAATAAGGAGATTAAGATTGTTTGGTATTGGATATTCATCATGTACGGTTCTCTTAGTCAAAAAACTATGTCCATTTAGGTCCATTTACATGGGAGCTCTGGGCAAAATGTTTAATGCATGACCATCCTTGGGACATAAGTAATGTATGTGTAAAGTTTGGTGAAACTACAGACTAGAAGACGAGCCTCTTCCTTGAAGATATGTAGAGCTTGATAAAAACGTCCTGCAAACCCTGTTGGAACAAAATCCCATCATAACTGCTGAGGAACTAGTAGAGAAGCTTGGCTTTGGTCATTCAACCATTCATTGACAACTGCATGGCATCAGAAGAAAATTTTAACTGGGCTCCACCTGCAAGATCATGTACTGTTTATCTTGATATGGGATCCCCATGTCGTGCACATATATTTGTGATGCATGTGCCTGGTGTATCCTTATCAGACGGGTAGTCATGATGGGTATATTGGACTTCGTATATTTGTAGCCCAGGGTCACTTTGATGGTGTGCATTGTTCTCTCTCTCAATAATAATAATGATGATGATGATGATGATGATGATAAGGGAAGGGAAATATAACCAGTGTGTGTGTTTTTATTGGCATAATGACTCTCCTAAATTAAAACAAAATACATTTCACTAAACATGCTCACTTCAAGAATCTTGCAAGCTGAATACTAAAAAGAGGATGAGGGTTGTGCGATTACGTTTTTCACATCCGCGAGAGTATTTATATAGACTGTCGTTAGATAAGTTGTGTTAATGCTTAAATGCACAGTTATAATTGCTTTGGAAATAATTGCCAAAATGAAAGAGAGAAAAAAAAAAAGAAGATATATTTGTATGTTATTTTTAAAAGACAAGATGTAATGTGACGCTGTAAACTGATAAGACAAATATCAAATACATGCATATATATGTTTGTATATAAATATATATATATATATATATATATATATATATATATATATGTAAATATATATATATATGTTTACACACACACACACACACATATATACACATAACTATATACATACGTGCACACACACACATACATGCATATGTATACATTAACGCATGAACACACACACACACACACATGCATATACATACATTAACGTATGAACACACACACATATATATGTATATATATACACATATATATACACATATATATACATATACATATATATATATATATATATATATATATATATATATATA
>NC_069001.1:4663186-4664700 GCF_001194135.2 Octopus bimaculoides | reverse complement strand
GTGTGTGTGTGTGTGTGTGTGTGTGTGTGTGTGTGTGTGTGTGTGTGTGCATTATTTTATCATCACAACTGTCTGATAATGAATAGTAATGTGAAACTCTGGGCAACAGTTTTTTGTGAAGAATTTTTTTCAGCTTTATTAAACAGCATATTGCTCTACCTTTGGTATTCGAGTACTATTTTTTTCCCTTCTTCTTTTGCATTTCTGAGCATACTTGTGTGCATACACACACACACACACACACAAGTAGGTTAGAATATCACATTGCAAGTTGGAGTTTCGCCATTCTGTGGCATGTCAGGTAACGAGGACAAACGTTTTTTGGTTTATTTTTATGTAGTGGTGCATTATAATGTGTGTGTGTCTGTGTGTGTGTGTGCGTGTGTGTGTGTACATATGCACACAAACACACACACACATGTGTATCTTCATATACATATATATGCATTTATGTATACACATATGTATGTGAGTAAATACATATGCACATACTAACATATGTATGAATAAGTACGTGCATGTGTATGTGCGTATGTGTATGTGTCAATGTTTGTATAACATATATATATATATATACACACATATATGTGTATGTATATATACATATGTACACATAAATATATATATATATATATATATATATATATATATATATATATATATAGGTATATATGTATTATGCATGTATAAATTTCTGTATGCATTATGCACGTCTCTCTGTTTGTATGTCTGTCTGTCCGTCTCTCTGCATGTATGTATGTATGTATGTATGTATGCATTGACTGATTGATCAGGATGAGAATTAACCAAGGTGATACGCAGTTTGGCTTTGTGCCAAAGAGAGGTACTACTGATATCATCTTTCTCATGAGACATCAGTTAGAAAAGTACTCAGCTAAGGAAAAGTCACAGATTCCAAGTATTTGGTGACCTTAAGAATACTTTTGACAGAATTCTATTTTTCACTTAGGAAACTTGGGCTGGTTCCGTTATATGTAGGACCAAAAAAAAAATATGTACTCCATCCAGTGAGAAATAAGTAAATCTGTCAATTTATCGTGTCTTTAAAACATGCAACTATTAGTAGCATAGCTCTTTTGTAAGTTGCGTATATGAAATGATATATATACATATACATATATGTATATGCATATATATATGTATTCATATATATGTTTATATACATATATATACACACATATATATATACATACATACATGTATACACATATAGATATATATACATATATATATACAATTAAACCTTGGGAGAGGCATTATGCCGGTAATAAACACACGCACTGGTTCAGTCCTTTATTAATTTATATAGTTTTTTGTTAAATTATTTCATTGCACTCTTGCAATCTCTTCAGTAACTTGTCTCTCCACTTCCATTTATTTTGAATGTATGATCTGGCGTTGTTTCGAAACTGTTCGGTATGAGCATGTGAGCGTGTGCAAGCTCGTATATATATATATATATATATATATTTATATATATATATATATATATA
>NC_069001.1:4660233-4662957 GCF_001194135.2 Octopus bimaculoides | reverse complement strand
CAATTGAACTAAGTACGCAGACACAAACAGACAGGCAGACAGGCAGACAGATACACACACACACACACACACACACACACACACACACACACACACACACACACGCACGCACGCACATACATGTAGTAAAATAGCAGCTAAATGCCAGACAGTAGCTATTTTCAAACAAACAAGATTACACAATTGCCATCTGATAGAAAAACAAAGCCCCATTGGAAACTCCATTAAAACTTAACCATTCTAGTGGAGAACAATAGATTGTTAAGTGCATAGAGATCGACTGGAAAGACCTTGTGTGTGGTCTGTGGAAACGGTACATATTTTTACTGTGTTCTTTGTGTGAGTCTTTTGTGTGTTTTGTTTTGTTTGGGTTTTGTTGGTGTGTTTGATTAGGTTTTAGTCTCATTAATAATGTTGTCAAGTTTTTAGTTTCATTTCTGTCTGTTTGTCTGTCTGTCTGTCTGTCTCTCTCTCTCTCTCTCTCTCTACTCAGACTGTCTTTTCAAGCACAAATATCTTTACTCGCCTATGTACACACACACACGCACACACACACACACACACACTCAGAGTTTGTAAGTGACTAACTTTTTTTTGTAGTTCCCTTCTACGAAACCCACTTCGGAAACTTTAGATGGCCCAGGTCTATAGCAGAAGACACTTGGCCAAAATGTCACATAGTGAGATTGAAGTCAGAACCATGTGGTCAGAAAGCTAACCCCTCAATCACAAAACCATACTTGCACCTAAAACAGCTCCATATCTCTTGCTGTAATGACTCAGCTAGTTCAATGCCTTTGCAAGAGGAGTAAGACAAAGAGACATATTACCTCCCAACCTCTATAATGTTGCACTGAAAAACATCTTTAGAAAGCTTAATTAGGATTCTAAAAAAGCAGAACTAAAGATTTAGATATTAACTATCATTTTTAGAGCTGTTTATGCTTTGATGATTATGTAATCATTTTCTGAAATGAAGCGCATGAGCTTGAACGAATGTTAAATGAAGTGAAGAAACGAACAGTTAAAGTAACAAGGTGTGACTGAAAGTTATAAAGAAAATGCTAAGTCACGTTGAACAGCAGAGTCACAGGTGAAGTCATCAGAGTTAGTCTTGATATCATAATAACAGCTGACAAAAATATATTTTTCTTGAACAGCTGGTAAAAGTAAAATAACACTGTTTAGATTAGGGGTTCTCAACTTAAAAATTTATTTTTTTTTAATCTATGGACCCCTTTGATTACTATTTTATTCTGGTGGACCTCTATAGCCATTTGATGTTCATAAACACACACACATATACAACAGGCTTCTTTCAGTTTCTGTCTATCAAATCCACTCACAAGGTTTTGGTCGGCCCGAGGCTATAGTAGAAGACACTTGCCCAAGGAGCCACACAGTGGGACTGAACCCGGAACCATGTGGTTGGTAAGTAAGCTACTTACCACACAGCCACTCCTGCATTAGAAAAGGCTTTCATAAGAAGTTTACCCTTCCTTTTTCAGCAAATTGCCATAGAGTTTTCTGACTTTCTTTTTGATTACCATCATGCTTATCAGCACTATGACGAATCTAATCCTCAATTCATAACTTATAGCAGGAATATTGGCAGAGACCCAAACACCAATTCATTGCTTAGGAACTGAAGCAAAAATCACTGCATTCAGATGTGGAATTAGCTCTAAGCAACAAACAGGATGCTGTCAAGGATAGATGACATCATCAACCAACTAGCCATTCAGATCTCTTGCAGATACATCAAGAACTTGCTTTTATCAGTTGCTGTGATGACCAACAGAAATACAATAGATCTGGCCCAGTAGATTGCTTAACTCGTTAGAATATAATTTATTGTAAAACAACTATTTTTGGAGAAACAACATATTAAAATCTCAATGATTTCATCCTTGACAGACTATGGCTACATGTGGATGGTTGGTCTGGTAACTGATCAGAAGCTGTAACACAACGAAGATCAATGCCTGTAGGAACTGCAGGAATACATACCATTCAACTTTGGTTATGGAATGCTATGACTGCTAAAATGGTTGTGGCATAGCTAAAATCCAACTTGCTGCAAGAATTTACACAATTCACTCAGCCATGAAAATCAACAATGACAATTATTGGTTTCAAATCTTGGCACAATGCCAGCAGTTTCAGGGCATGGAGTAAGTCGATTACTTTGACCCCATTATTCAACTGGTATTTATTTTATTGACTCTGGAAAGATGAAAGGTAAATTCAACCCCAGCAGTTTTTGAACTCAGGACGGACAGTCAGAAGGAATGTCACTAAGCACTTTTCCTGGCAAGGTAAAGGTTCTGCCTTAATGGCTGCTATTATTACTATTATTACTGACATACATCAGTGGCATGTGAAAAGACATTCGAGCGAGGTCATTGCCAGTGCCGCTGGACTGGCTGCTGTGCAGGTGGCACATAGAATACACCATCTTGAGTGTGGCCGTTGTTACTACCGCCTGACTGGCCTTCGTTCCGGTGGCACGTAAAAGCACCCACTACACTCTCGGAGTGGTTGGCATTAGGAAGGGCATCCAGCTGTAGAAACTCTGCCAAATCAGATTGGAGCCTGGTATAGCCATCTGGTTCACCAATCCTCAGTCAAATCGCCCAACCCATGCTAGCATGGAAAGCAGACGTTAAACGACGATAATGATGATGATATATGTATATATATATATATGTATATATATATATA
>NC_069001.1:4658832-4659319 GCF_001194135.2 Octopus bimaculoides | reverse complement strand
TATATATATATATATATATGTAAATATATGTATGTGTATATGCATATATGTATTTATATGTATATATGTATATATATGTATGTATCTCTCTCTCTCTCTCTCTCTCTCTCTCTCTATATATATATATATATATATATATATATATATATACGCACACACATACATACATGCATACAGGTGTTTGTGTGTGTGTGTGTATGTATGTGTGAGTGTGTCTGTGTGTGTATATATATATATATGTTTGTGTGTGTATGTATGTATGTATTTTTGGCAATATGTATATGAGTGTATGTATATATTATTATCATCATATAATCTCTGTCTTTGGTAATTGATGATGACGATGATATAATATATATGTGTTTGTATATATATATATATATATATATATATATATATATATAAATCAAATAATAAGCAACACGGATTTCAAAAGTGATTGCAGTACGCACGTTTCATGCTACTTCAATTTATTTAAGTAATGTGA
>NC_069001.1:4656244-4657001 GCF_001194135.2 Octopus bimaculoides | reverse complement strand
ATATATAGTCCAACCCATGCTAGCATGGAAAGCGGACGTTAAACGACGACGACGACATACATACACATACATATCTTTATGTACATATAAAGACATAAATATGTGTCCGATATATATATATATATATATATGAGTGGTTAGAGTTCACTGTCGTACAATGTATAAGAAAAAGACAAAGAAAAAGTCGAATCAAAAGACATGATACTCATAAAATTTGGTTTTATTGAGAGGCATTGAACCTTCAAATTCCCACAATGCCAGATACAATTTGTACTTATATATTTGCATATTCATACATACATAAATACACATATACACGTATGTATATATACGTACCTGGGTGCACTTTGGTATCCTGCAAAGTGACATAAGCTTCTGAGCGTCTTCTTCAAGTGGGTCATTTAAGTTAGACTTGGTCTAGGATTGACTAAGTTTATAAACGCATGTGCACGTGTATACACACACACACACACTCATAAGCAGAATTTAGGTTAGTTCATGACATATATCAACTGCTAAAAATCAAACACACTGCAGTTACCATGGAGAATATATCTGTCTTATGATTTTAAAGGTGTGAAAACACTTGGTTTATTTAGTGTTGCCATCTATTAGGAATCCCAGACATCAATGTTTCAAGCTTCTTGGCTCTTATCGATGAAATGTACCTAAGAGAGGCAACTCTCTCTCTCTCTCTATATATATATATATATATAAGAACACAAATTGGTAGAAGTCCCTTACAGCTGTTTCAGAC
>NC_069001.1:4652345-4653159 GCF_001194135.2 Octopus bimaculoides | reverse complement strand
GATGATGATGACGATGATGATGATGATGATGATGACGACGATGATGATGACGATGATGATGATGATGATGATGATGATGACGATGATGATGACGATGATGATGATGATGATGATGACGATGATGATGATGATGATGATGATGATGATGATGACGATGATGATGATGATGATGATGATGATGACAGCAACAACGACAACAACGACGACGATGACAATGATGATGAAGGTAGCGAGGATGGTGACGACGATGACGATGATGATTATGATGAAGGTGGTGATGAGGAGGATAATGATGATGATGATGATGACTGACACACATACACCCCTCCTCGCTCCACACACCTATACACAACGAAACCGCACGTGCCTCCATCCCTCCACCTCCACCCCCACCACCATCCAATGCATCCATTAAGTGAATTTAATGAAATATTAACAGCGAGATAGCGATATCTGTTATTTGCCTAATAACTTTACAGCTCATTAGCCAGGGTGGGTGGAAGGGTGGAGTGATAAAACATGGACACTGTGGGGCTAGGGGCTGACGCTTTCACATTTTCAAACGAAAGAGTATTGTGTTCCCCCACCTAATATATAGCATGCTCGTGAGAGTGTATGTATATATATGTATATATATATATATTACAGAGATATACTTGCATAGCAAGTGACCTGATCTGAGATTGTGTGCTGAAACAAAAACAATTGCAGCATGGAAGGTGTTTATAGACCATTTAAAAACACACAAAAGCTGCTAGATTCGCTTCAACATTTAAATTTAATTGGCCAAAATATTTTTGGCACTTTGAGACCG
>NC_069001.1:4649829-4652035 GCF_001194135.2 Octopus bimaculoides | reverse complement strand
TATATATATATATATTATATATATATATATATATATATATATATATGATGTATGTATGTATGTATGTATGCACTATGCTCATTGCTGATCATATGACTCTCATTTCCCTTTATTAGCTAATAGCTATCAAAGTGACCATTATTTACCCACAAGAATATCATAGCCTAAGGCTGTCTTGTTCAGATAATACCACCAGGTAGTAACATAATATTGGATTCCCAGATCTATTCACATATTTGTAGCCAGAAGGCGGCGAGCTGGCAGAAACGTTAGCACGCCGGGCGAAATGCTTAGCGGTATTTCGTCTGCCGCAACGTTCTGAGTTCAAATTCCGCCGAGGTCGACTTTGCCTTTCATCCTTTCAGGGTCGATAAATTAAGTACCAGCTACGCACTGGGGTCAATGTAATCGACTTAATCCCTTTGTCTGTCCTTGTTTGTCCCCTCTATGTTTAGCCCCTTGTGGGCAATAAAGAAATAAGAAACGTTAGCACACCAGGCGAAATGCTTAGTGATATTTCGTCTGTCTTTATGTTCTGAGTTCAAATTCCATCGAGGTCAACATTGCCTTTCATCCTTTCAGGATCGATAAATTAAGTACCAGTTGCATACTGGGTCGATCTAATCGATTGGTCCCCTCCCCCAAAATGCTGGGCCTTATGCCTAGAGTAGAAAAGCATATATTCGTAACTAGGTTACATCAATGATATATATCTGCTGTAAGTTTTGGTTTTCAACCCTTTAGCATTCAAATTATTCAGCCAAATGTAATAAAACCCTAAACCCTTACTAGGGAATAATGATATAATTAAACAGGGAATAACACACTTGACACCGAACAGCACTAACTGTATTCAGTTGAATAGACGTCAGTGATAGGTTGAAATTACCGAAATACGACAATTTTTTACATGAAATAACTTCGAATACAAAATTTTTTATCTGTTCTATACCACAAAATATACAAGTATACGAAGTTTGAAAGTGTTTCGGTACCAAAAACACTACATAAAAAATGTTGCTTGTCAAATCATAAAGATCCAAATACATAAATGACAAAACACACCTTCACTCTCTTCCCCCTTCTCTCTCTCTCTCCCCTTACGATATCAAAGAGCACTTGTTACCACTTTAAAATGTCGGCGCGAATAATTGCTAAAACAATGTGGAAATACTTGATGCCATTTTCAAAGCTGTTTTGCAGCTTATGGCTTATATATCCTGGGATCTTATATATCCAGTAATTCTAGCAGGTATGTAAAAGATATTGTTTTAATACACTCTTGACTTGTTTCACACAAAACACTATCATGGCTTTTTTTGTTTTTGGTCCAGACATCGTTACCACTAATTTTTATAACTTTCAACATTCGTTTATTATTCTTTTCAAACTTCTTTGATTTTTTTTTTTCAATTTAATGTTATCCACATTCTAGAAAACGTATTTCTGCAAAATGTCATATTATATGTGTAAAGAAAGGGGGCGGATGCAGTTTCGCACTACCACCTTCAAAGGTGCATTTAATAAAAAAAGATTTCTTCGGAAACGTGTCTTTATACAGGGTGAGCCAAAAGTAGCTATACACATCGAAATTCTTTCATTTTATTACTTTTACGCTCATTTATTACAATTACATTTATGAAACACAGTTTAATCTCGTAAATGGTCGAAATGTCCTCCTTCAACATGGGAACATTCTTCAAACGTCCCAGAACACTGTAACACACAGCACATTATTCACGGTACCTGTAAAAAGCAAATAAGTTAATTTTAAAAGTGTTTACCTACTTTTGGCCCACCCTGTATATATATATATATATGTGTGTGTGTATATATATATATATATGTGTGTGTGTGTATATATGGATGTATGTATCTATCTCTATGTATACGGGGTGTCCACAAAGACTGGGTACATGGAGTAAATAAAATCATAACATAAACAATTAAATATAAGAATTAATAATTCCTTAAAGTATGTGTTAATCCCCATGTACTAAGACTTTGTGAACACCCTGTAGATAGAGAGAGAGAGAGAGAAAGTAATAACAAGCGAATGAGAATAACGACGGAAGTGTTAAAAAAAAAGCATAAAAATAACTGAAGGCAAAATGAAACAAAAATGAAGCCAAAACATTAAGATTTATTGAAAGTGGCTAGAAAAAAAACATTATGTAGTGTAGTGGAACGACACTAGGGCATCTGT
>NC_069001.1:4646344-4647292 GCF_001194135.2 Octopus bimaculoides | reverse complement strand
CAATTTCATCTTTATTCCATTTCACTTATGATTTTTAGACATTTTAAAGGGAGAGTAAGGATGGGAAAGTACTGACGTTTCGAAGAGAGAGAAAGATACAAACAATACACTTATTTCAGGCTCATCTCTACAGAGCCATTTTTTATTGCCTGCTTATTCTAGATCATACGGGGGTGATTGCATATTCAGAATCTCCCATATGTAAATCGTAGGAATACGAAAATTCTTTTACTGAAAAATTGCCAATTGGGGGTGGGGAGAAATTCATTGCATGCCCAACCCCAGAAGTCACCGCACGCCACTGATATGGTGGTGCCCCAGCATGGCCATAGCTCACGAGCTGAAACTAGATAAAATGAAAATGAATGAAAATATGATATATATATTATATTTAAAGTATATATAATGCAAGCATGGCTGTGTGGTAAGTAGCTTGCTTACCAACCACATAGTTCTGGGTTCAGTCCCACTGCGTGGCACTTTGTGCAAGTGTCTTCTACTATATCCTCGGGCCGACCAAAACCTTGTGAATGAATTTGGTAGATGGAAACTAAAAGAAGCCCCTCGTATGTTTGTATCGCTTGACAATCGATGTTGGTGTGTTTACGTCTCCGTAACCTAGCGGTTCGGCAAAAGAGACCGATAGGATAAGTACTAGGCTTACAAAGAATTTGTCCTGGGGATCAATGTGTTCGACTAAAGGCGGTGCTCCAGCATGGCCGCTGTGAAATGTCTGAAACAAATGAAAGAATGGGGAAAACAAAAACAAAAAACACCCTGAGTCAGTAGTAATAGAATTGTTTCTGCGCGGCCCGATACCAAAAGATTCACGGTTCACTGGTTCGGGACCCCTAAACTAAGAGACTTACTGACGAACATCGAAACGTAAACGAAAAGAGAAAAGAATGAAAGCCATCAACGGTTCTTCAGTAAAAAAAAGTAGGAGAG
>NC_069001.1:4642377-4643758 GCF_001194135.2 Octopus bimaculoides | reverse complement strand
TATATATATATATATATATATGGTGTGTGTGAAGGTGCATGGCTTAGTGGTTAAGGTTTTGCAGTCACGATTGTGAGATCATAGGTTCGATTCCTAGACCGGGGTGTTGTGTTTTGTTCTTGAGCAGTATTTCGTCTGTCTTTACGTCCTGAGTTCAAATTCTGCTGAGGTCGACTTTCCCTTTCATTCTTTCAGAATCGATAAATTGAGTACCAGTTGTATACTGAGGTCGATCTGATCGACTGGCTCCCTCCCCAGAAATTTCAGGCCTTGTGCCTAGAGTAGAAAATAATTCATGTTATTCTGTCAAAATTAATCCTTTTTATTCAAATTGTTTTGAATTAATCATGGATTATCATTTAGCTTTGCAATTTTGATGAGGTAACAGTTAAATTTTTAGAATGACATTGTATGGTTGGTGTGAGAAGCCAGATCTGGCCAGTTTGGACATAAAACAGGCATAATACTCTCGTTGGCTTTGGCTGGTTTAAATGCCAAAAGGTAAATTATAATTCCGTTTCTGTAACAATAAACATAAACACAAACAACAGCATTTCTTCCCTGAAGAGATTTGAGAAACCCAACAAAAAACAGACAACATGATTATTGAAATATATTTTATTTATAAGATTAGTTGTTTAGTCTGTTAACTGTATGAAAGCCCTTAATATATTGTGATAGCAGTTTCAAAATGTCTTGAAGGTCACAAGAAAAAGCAATGAGCCCTGAAGTGGCTATATAGACTGACCCTTGATGCTTCAGGTTTTTTGTCCTGCCTGCCCTTAGTAGTTTTAAAGCGAAAGCCAGTCTGTGTTATCTGATTCAGCTCTATAAACTTGGTAGTTTGATTACAAGGACTCAGCAGGCCAAGACAGCTGAGGTGACCAGCAAGCTGTAGGTCGTACATGTGTGTGGTTTTCTTCTAGGTCAAGGCTATGCCCATGTAAAACTTTACAGGACTGGAGAACTCCACCTACCCTGAATACATCGATTACAATCTTGACTGACCCTGGAAGAAAGGAGGGTGAATGAAAGGGTGAGATATAAGGAATAAAGGAAGAGGAGATAGAAAATAAAAATAAAATTTCACTGAAGTGGGATGTGAAATGACATAATGCAGGACTTTATATTCAGGTACTCCTGGTAGGCTTGTTGCATGATGTCCCATGGTCCCAGAGATGGTAAATAGGGAAGTCTGAAAGAAAAGAAAAATGCAAGAATTAAAATGGTGTATAAATTACAAACACACATGCACGTGCACACACACACACATCCGAGTGTCAAACTAACACACCTGCTTGTTGTTTTCCGACCTGTTTTTATCTTTTGTTTTCTGTAAATCTGAACTATATATATATATATATATATATATATATATATA
>NC_069001.1:4641013-4641816 GCF_001194135.2 Octopus bimaculoides | reverse complement strand
TATATATATATATATAATTGTTATATATTTTTTCCACGTAAAAAGCACTCAGTCCATCCATTCTTGGTATGGTTGGTGTTAGGAAGGGCATCCAGCCGTAAAAACCATGCCAAAACAACACAGAAGTCTGGTGCAGTTTTCTGCCTGGCCGGCTCCTGTCAAACTGTCCAACCCATGCCAGCAAGGAAGGAAGACATTAAATGATGATAATGGTGATGATATATATATATCAGAGGCAATGATAATATATATAACGTATGCAATGTGGCTGATGCTGGTGGCATGTAAAAAGGAACTTTGAAGCGTTGGGCCGCACGGAGGCAATAACAAGTGACCAAGATCCTTGGCAATATGTCGTGCTTGAGTAAAAGACCCATCAAGCCAAGATAAGTCGTAGTCATGGCAGATACTGGTGTCATCCAAATGGCACTTGTGCCAGTGGCACGTAAAAGCACCTGTTAGACTCTCAGAGTGGTTGGCGTTAGGAAGGGCATAGAAACCACGCCAAATCAGACTGGAGTTTGGTGCGTCCCCTCAACTTGCCAGCCCCTTGGTCAAACCATCCAACCCATACCAGCAGGGACAATGGACACTAAATGATGTTGATGATGATGATGATATACACAGACATGCAGACACACACAAAAACTCTCCGTATACATATAGTCTTATATGTCTTTTGCATTCTGTGTGTGTGTGTGTGTGTGTATAATATATATATATATATACAAATATATATATTTGTCAGGGAGAAAAGGAGTAATAGAGAAACACACACATACATACATATATATACATATATA
>NC_069001.1:4634560-4637887 GCF_001194135.2 Octopus bimaculoides | reverse complement strand
CGGGTGACACGTAAAAGCACCCACTACACTCTCTGAGTGGTTGGCGTTAGGAAGGGCATCCAGCTGTAGAAACTCTGCCAAATCAGACTGGAGCCTGGTGTTGCCATCCGGTTTCACCAGTCCTCAGTCAAATCGTCCAACCCATGCTAGCATGGAAAGCGGACGTTAAACGATGATGATGATGATGATGAACGCTCATCAGAGGTAAGCCAATACAGAAAGAATCCTTCCATATTGGCTACCTATCCGGATGTGATCGATGCCAGGCCTTCCTCACTGGCTCCTATGCCAGTGGCACGTAAAAAGCACCCACTAAACTTTCGGAGTGGTTGGCGTTAGAAAGGGCATCCAGGTGTCGAAACATTGCCAGATCAGATTTAAGCCTGTTGCAGCTGCTGGCTCTAATGACCTCAGTCAAACCATCTAACCCATGCCTGCATGGAAAATGGATGTTAAATAATGATGATGATGATACATATGTATTTCTATACATATATACATACACATCTGGTGAGAGTTAGTAAGGGTGTGTGTGAATGTGGTTGAGTGTGTGTCTGTGTGCGTATTTAAAATACAAGGAACTTTTTGTTACCAACCTATGTCTGTAGTGGTCATTTGCGTTTCAACAATAGATTTGCTGTTTCATTTCCTTTATTTGCAAAATCCTCAACAAACCAATCAGGAATAAAATTATATTCTGAATCTTTTCCCAGATATTGATATCTGATGTTATTGTATTTTTTCGGTTCCCGACTAAATAAGTAAACACTTCTGCAAAGAAAATATCAAGACAGAAAAGGACATAAATAACAATGGACACTACATCAAGAATTCAAGTCAATAAATATAGATGTCTGTGTTTATATATATATATATATATCGGAGACCCCCTTCGGTCATGAATGACCATGGAATTGCACCTAGAAAGTTACCCTCTGAGGCACAAGTCCGGGCAAGTTTATTTGATGGAAGACCAGCAGTCGCCCATGCATACCAGCCTCCCCTCTCCACGCCACTGATGTTATCCAAGGGAAAGACAAAGGGGCCGATACAGCTTGGCACGAGTGACATCGCATCTCATTTCTTGTGCTGGTGGCATATAAAAAGCACCATCGGAACGGGGCCAAAAATGCCAGTACCCACAACTGGTTCTTGGTTTTGTATAATTATATAAATTGTTAATTGTAGAATACAAATTCTCAAAAATATTCAGAAAATTCAAAAAAGCTAAAATAGTTATGGAATTATATGACGTCCATAAAGCAGAATTCTGCCAATATTGCATTTGTTTACAGTTGACAACATATGCAGTCATTCACAGAATGACAGCTTCTAAATCCTGCTTTCTGACTGGTTAAAAATGATTAAACTGATTTGGCAGAGTTTCTACAGCTGGATGCCCTTTCTAACACCAACCACTCCGAGAGTGTAGTGGGTGCTTTTACGTGTCACCGGCACAAAGGCCAGTCAAGCAGTACTGGCAAAAGCCATGCTCAAAATGGTGTATTTTACGTGCCACCTGCACAGGAGCCAGTCCAGAGGCACTGGCATATATATTTTGGGGTAATTGTTTAAAAAAAGTTCCCTGACCACTGATATAAGCCATCACATCGCACGTACTTACCTGTGGTCATTGTCTTTAATAGTCTCTTTAATGAAATTAAGAAACTGATCCAAGAAGTTGATGCAAACCTTAGAATACCACGAGTTTGGTAAATCCTGAAAAGAATAAAATAACAAAGCTGTGAGGTGACACGGAAGTTCTGAGATGAAATGTAAATGCTGTGGTGAACGGATGAGTGGATTGGGGTTGGGTTCATGGCCTGTGGAAGCCGTGGCAACTTATCACATTGACGGGAGACAGAAACTGCTTTTATGAAGCTTATCCTGTCTCACAGACTTCACTCAAAATGGCTACCCAGCCAGCCAGTCATTGAGAGAGAGAGATCAGAGATAGGATATACATGTATATATATATATATATGTATATATAATATATAGTTTTAGGGAAAATAACCAATTTTCTTTATCTATAAGGCTCATTTTAATTTTTTATAAATTGATTTTAATTGAGTTTTTTACCTGTAATTTTGGATTTTGTCCCTAATATTATTATATATATGTATATATATATATCGACTAAGGGCGGTGCTCCAGCATGGCCACAGTCAATACCGCCTGACTGGCCTTCGTGCGAGTGACACGTAAAAGCACCCACTACACTCTCGGAGTGGTTGGCTTTAAGAAGGGCATCCAGCTGTAGAAACTCTGCCAAATCAGATTGGAGCCTGGTGTTGCCATCCGGTTTCACCAGTCCTCAGTCAAATCGTCCAACCCATGCTAGCATGGAAAGCGGACGTTAAACGATGATGATGATATTAACATATATACATAATGTACCGTTCCGTATGGTGAGATCAACAAAAAAAGTACTCCATCTGGTGAGAGATAAATATTATCTAATTCTTTCTACTAAAGGCAGAAGGTCTGAAATTTGGGGGATGGGCCTAGTCGACTAGATGACCCAAGTTCACAACTGGTATTTAATTCATCAACACCGAGAGGATGAAAGGCAAAGTTGACCTTGGCGGAATTTGAACTCGGAACATAGCGACTGGCGAAATACCGCTTAAGCATTTCGCCCATGGTGCTAACGAATCTGCCAATAATAATAACAATAAATCCTTTCTACTAAAGGCACCAACCACTGTGACAGACTTCTTCCCGTTTCTGTCTACTCACTCCCAAGGTTTTGGTTACCCAGAAGGCTTAGTAGAAGACACGAAGTAGAAAGGCTTATTTGGAGAATAACACAGTTATTCCCCTTGCTTTACCGATTGAGTTGATTCCCCTAACATTTCATTTCTTTTCAGTTTACGAGATTTTGAACAAACGGTGTATATCTTTTATTCTTTAACTTGTTTCTGCCAGTGGACTGCGGTCATACTGGAGCATCACCTTACATGGGTTTTAGTCGAACAAATCGACTTCACTCCGTATTTGTTACGTTTTTTCGTTCTTTTAAAGCCTTGCACTTCTATCGTTTTTTTTTCTTTTGCCTAAACGATAATTTACAGGCGCATGTCTCAGTGATTAGAGCGTCGGGTTCATAATCATCAGGTAGCGAGTTCGATTCCCGGCCCTGGCTGTTGTTGTGTTCTTGAGCAAGACGCTTTATTTCGCATTGCTCCAGTTCACTCATTTGTAGAAATGAATTGTGACCTCTCTGGTGCCAACCTGTATTGGCCCCTTTGCCTTACCCTTGAGCAACATCGGTGGCGTGGAGAGTGGAGGCTGGTATGTATGAGAGAGAGGAGGGAGAGAGAG
>NC_069001.1:4630087-4634161 GCF_001194135.2 Octopus bimaculoides | reverse complement strand
GCCAAATTCGGCAGCATCTTGATGTCGTACTTCTGTAAACGATGAACAATTCCGTCGTCGTCTCGAAATCCACAAACAATGGTTGGAACTCCAATCAGAAAACTCTGGGCCCACCACTTTATTAGCTTGAATCTGAATAATAATAATAATAATAATAATAATAATAATAATAATAATAATAATAATAGACAGATGACTAAAGACTCTGGTGCATTTTTACCGACACTGTGTTACAAAGGAATAATAATAATAATAATGGTTTCGAATTTTGGCATAAGGCTAGCAATTTCAGGGGAAATCTAACCAGTGTCTGTGTCTTTTTATTAATATTTAGCTGAAGCAACAGAGTGACTCACGGTCTGAATGTTTTGTGCATTGGCATCTCCTCAAGAACTACATTAAGAGTACACGTGCCTATGGAGTGCTCAGCCACTTTCATGTTAATTTCACAAGCAAACTGTTCTGTTAATCGGATCAACTGGAACCCTCATTGTCGCAACCGATGGAGTGCCACGATATATATGTGTATCGCCTGACTGGCCTTCGTGTGGGTGACACGTAAAAGCACCCACTACACTCTCTGAGTGTTGGCGTTAGGAAGGGCATCCAGCTGTAGTAATTCTGCCAAATCAGATTGGAGCCTGGTGTTGCCATCCGGTTTCACCAGTCTTCAGTCAAATCGTCCAACCCATGCTAGCATGGAAAGCGGATGTTAAACGATGATGATGATGATGATGATGATGCTACAGGTTTTACTTGTTCGTTCTTTCTAATATATGTGTACATATGCACATGTATGTATGCATGTATGGCTGTGTGTATGTGTACCTAATTCATACCTTTTGAAGTTGTCATCCTGTGACTTATTATAGATGTCCCTCGACGTTTTCAGTTCAACATATTCTTTCTGCTGTGGACAGATACAGTCGACCTCTCCCGCAAACACTGGAAAGTGAACAAGATTAAATGAGGCAAAAATGACAACAAAAAAGAAAAAAAAAAACCCTCGCATCTCAAGTTTAATCACAATCGTATTTATATTCTCAAATACAGACATAAACACAGAAATACACATACATACACACCGGGTTCATTCCCACTGAGTGGCACCTTGGGCAAGTGTCTCCTGCTATAGCCTCGGGCCAACCAAAGCCTTGTGAGTGGATTTGGTAGACGGAAAACTGAAAGAAGCCTGTCGTATGTGTGTGTGTGTGTGTGTGTGTATGTTTGTGTCTGCGTTTGTCCCCCAACATCGCTTGACAACCGATGCTGGTGTGTTTACGTCCCCGTAACTTAGCGGTTCAGCAAAAGAGATCGATAGAATAAGTACTAGGCTTACAAAGAATAAGTCCTGGGGTCGATTTGCTCAGTCGATGGGACTGAACCTGGGAACACATGAATGGTAAGCAAACATCGTAACTGCAAAACCAATGTCCAAAAAAAACCAAAAAACAGCCTCACCTAAAGAATGGTCCTTGAGACGGGTTCTGACCACAGAGCAGAAAGCTTCACAATTATTAACAACCCCTGTTGTATCTGGTTTTGATTCTTTTGTAGCTAAAAGAAAAGAGAAAGACACAAATGATGGTTTAAATCGCTTTGTTGTTGTCTAGGCATCAGCTAAGCCCTCATCTACAAATCCTGGGATGAAAGGCAATCCACCTATGACCATTCTATCATTTATCATTGTGTACTCTGGATTGCATTATCGAAAGCATTCATTTCTTAGTGTGTGTGTTTGTGTGTGTTTTCCTTTTTACTTGTTTCAGTTATTAGACTGTGGCCATACTGGGGCACCACCTTGAAGTATTTTTCAGTTGAATGGATCGATGCCAGTATTTATTTTTCTGAGCCTTGTACTTATTCTATCAGTCTCTTTAGCCAAACTGCTAAGTTACAGAGGATATAAACACATCAACACTGATCATCAAGCATTAGTGGGGGGATCAAACACAGATAGACACATACACACACATATATATATATATACACACACACGACAGGCTTCTTTTCAGTTTCCATCTACTAAATCCACTCACAAGGCTTTGGTTGGCCTGAGGCTATAGTAGAAGACACCATTTGCCTAAGGTACCATGGTGAAATGCTCTGCTAAAGATTCGTCAAACCAAGTGAAACCATAGTCATGGCTGGTGCCAGTGTCAAGTACATGGCACCGATGAAATTGTAATCATGGCTGTTGCTGGTAGCATGATCTTTGAATGTTGGGCTTCATGGAGGCGATGACAAATGACCGAAACCTTTGGCAATATGCTGTGCTTGAGAAGACTCGTCAAGCCAAGTGAAATTGTAGTCAGGGCTTTTGCCAGTGTCATGGAAACGGCACCCATGAAATTGTAGTCGGGGCTGTTGCTGGTACCATGTAAATGGTATTTGTGCCAGTGGCACGTAAAAAGCTGCCATTACACTTTTGGAGTGGTTAGCATTAGGAAGGGCATCCAGTCGTTGAAACCATGCAAATCAGACTGGAATTTGGTGCAGCTCTCTGGCTTAGCAGTTCCATCTAACCCATGCCAGCATGAAGAGCAGACGTTAAATGATGATGATGATGTACTATTTCATAGCTTTGATGTGATTGCTTATTTTTAGAATGACATTGTAGGGAAGGTGAAAGAGGCTGGATCTGGCCAGTTTGAACTTAAAACATGTAGAATATTTGGGCTGGGTATGGCCAGTTTAAATGCTAAAGAGTTAAACAATTTAACCTTTTTTAAGACTTTGAAGTATAATTTGACTGTTATTCTATGCTTATTGGTTGCTGCACCAAGGCCACTGAATACTTACCAGAGGTGAGATACTGTTCAAATTTCACACCCCAATAGCACATTTCACGTTGACGATCTGTGCAATTAGCTTCAAGGTTTATCTTCTCTTCGGTGTTAAATTCACACAGGAAATACGTATCGTTGAATCGGGTGACTGCGAGAAGCCAACCTTCACGGTTTTCATACGGGGTACACATCAGTCGGGTCAGACACCCTCTCCAGCTGATAAAGTCAGTGTTGAGTTTCTCTCTGGAAATGATGAAAATTCTTTGTTATATTTAAAATCAATTGAAAGTAACACAGAGCATCTCAACAGAAGTATGGTAACAAAAGGTTTAAAATATATAATAGAGAAACAATTCTTAACCCTTTTGTCCCCAACCTGGCTGACACTAGCTCTGGCTTGGAGTACAAATGTCTAGTTTTCATAAGTTTTGAATTAAAATCTTCCACCAAACCTTAGTCACAATTTATGTTCCTAACACTAACTTAATGATAACTAAGTTATTTTACTAAATTCTTTGTTATATTTAAAATTAATTGAAAGAAACACAGAGCATCTCAACAGAAATACAGTAATGAAAGGGTTAATGACATTCTTTTTTACGATAGGCACAAGGCCTGAAATTATGGGGGAAAGGGTTAGTTGATTACATTGACCCCTGTGTGCAACTGATACTAATTTTATTGATTATAATAGATTATAGCGATCAACCTCACTTCCAGTACTTGAATGACATTTCATTTTTTGAACCCTGGAAATTCCTTCAATGGAATTTGAACTCAGAATGTAAACAGCTGTAACAAAATACCATAAGGCAATCCACAACACTAGACAATTGCTCATGGTGTCATGCACTGGGATTGAACCTAGGGCTTTATAATAACAACCAAAGTTATTCCATTCATGATTATCCGATCTTATTTCAAGATGGTACGGTGTTATTTGTGCAGAAATTTGGCTGCTGTTTCTAACACATAAAGTAACTTTATAGAGGTTACGTTATAGTGTTCACTATCCTTGGATGTTGTAGCAATCATGCCTTTACTTATCTCTGCAGGAATATAAACTTGAACAAACATCGATCAAACAAAGATCTTAAAAACAAAAAAAAGAATGGATAGGCAGAAGTGTGGCTGTGGGGTAAGAATCTTGGTTCCCAACCACATACTTCCAGGTTCAGTCTCACAGCTTGGAACCTTGTGCAAGTGTCTTCTACTGTTGATTTGGTCCGACCAAAGCCTTGTGATGTGGATTTGGTAGATGGAAACTTAAAGAAGCCCATCGTAT
>NC_069001.1:4627577-4628907 GCF_001194135.2 Octopus bimaculoides | reverse complement strand
GCAAGGCCGCAGTCGAACGACTGAAACATGTAAAAGATAACAGACGAAGGATACGAAAGCAAGAAGAAATGCGTTGTTTCGACACTTACTGAGATGTCCCGCAGTGTTGTTTATCGGAATCAGAAGAATCAGAGGATCGCGTAGAAAGAGAAAACAGGTTTCGATGACAACTGATCCATCTTAGAATATCATCCAACAGGTCCTTTTTGCTTTCGTCTTTCTGAATGAGATCTTTGTAACCGTCCCTTAAATTCATATGAACATCGTCAGGTGTTTCTGGTTCGATATAATATCGTAGCTGACTTTTGTCGTAAGTTATTTTACGGTCTAAATCGAGTGAAAAACAACCGATTTCTTTAGGTTGGCGGAGATACGGGGGGTTGTAATCGAATTGTCTTCGCGGTAATAAATCAAAGGAACCAGTTCTAGAGGTTTCGTCCCCGTTCGTCTCACTTGGACGAAAATTCTTTATCGGCGAACACATCACGATAATAATTATAATAATTAATTCGTTAATCAATTAATTATACAGAGATATAAGTAGCCTGATAAACCTGGCTATAAAATGCATGAAAATATGTGTGGGAGAGAGAAAGTGTATATGGTGTTCCAGCGTGGCCAAAGTTTAATGACTGATACAAGTAACAGATTATATATGTGGCCAAGGTGCGAGTGAGTAAGGTGTCATCCGAATTGAAACTTTAAACACATGAACACACTATACGATCATGTAATCAGTATGCGTGCGCGCAACGACCGAAAGTTATAGCGGACTAGTACCGAAAGATCGCCAATATACTATATATATTCATCTGTCTAACTCGCTTATCCCTACAGTTACTTATGTTTAATGCACGGGATAGCTTCACCAAGACTTTGTTTATGGAATTCCGGTGTTGTTTCATAAAAAGTAACCGGTGTAATATAAGAAAAGTAAACGACCACCGAATGATATTTTCGTTTTCCTTTCTAGTATAGGCACAAGGCCTGAAATTTTGGTGGAGGAGGCTAGTCGATGAAATTGACCCTACAGAGTTCAACTGGTACTTATTTTATCGGTCCCAAGAAGGATGAAAGGCCGAATCGACCTTGGCAGAATTTGAACTCAAAACATAAAGACGGAACAAAAAAAAAAAATTAAAAAGCATGTCACTTAGTATTTCTTGCTCTACATTCTAATGAGTCTGCCAGCTCGGTGCCTTCGATTCTACAAATATAATAGAATAAGAACTCTATTGAAGTAAAAATGATCGAATTCGAAAAACAAAATATTAATTTATGGTTTATTGTGTTTATATTTTGAATCATACACACACACACACACACACAC
>NC_069001.1:4626631-4627340 GCF_001194135.2 Octopus bimaculoides | reverse complement strand
ATTGCTAAGTATCATGAACAGTGGCTCCCTCTCTCTCTCTCTCTCTCTTTCTCTCTCTCTCTCTCTCTCTCTCTCTCTCTCTCTATCCGTTTCGATCTTTAAACTTCCAATTAATTGTTCGATTAACTGAAATCCCTACTCATTGAATTAGCCAGCGAAGTGGTTGAGTATTCTTCAGATACCTGCATTCTCAGCGTAATTTCCACGTAGAATCCAGCCTTGCCATACACTGTGGCTCTAACAAGGCTAGACCTTACAAATTAACTTCCCTTGCGTGCAAATGGTGTACTTTCAAAGAAAGACCTCATCCAAACAAGATTTCTTAATAGTTTTCTGTTTGTAAAGACCTAAAGAGTTACCCTCCAAGGAACAAGTCCGGGCAAAGTAGTTTATGGAAGACCAATGGTCACCCATGCGTACCAGCCGCCCCTCTCCACGCCACCGATGTTATCCAAGAGAAAGGCAAAGGCTGATACAGCTTGGCACCAGTGATGTCGCAACTCAATTCTACAGCTGAGTGAACTGGAGCAACGTGAAAATAAAGTGTCTTGTTCAAGACATTTTATTCCCGGTCTGGGAATCGAACTCACGACCTCACGATTGTAAGCCATGCACCCTTTGATTTTATTCAATATATTCCCTCTCAGATTCACTCGTTTATTGCAGCGGCTCTTCAGTATTTCTAAGCCCTGTAAAAAAACTCGGAAGG
>NC_069001.1:4624493-4625861 GCF_001194135.2 Octopus bimaculoides | reverse complement strand
GACCGATCGTAAATCTACCGGAGGAAAAGCTCCCAGGAAGCAACTGGCAACCAAGGCTGCCCGAAAGAGCGCCCCAGCTACCGGTGATGTGAAGAAGCCTCATAGATACAGGCCTGGAACTGTTGCTCTTCGTGAGATCCGTAGATACCAGAAGTCTACCGAATTACTGATCCGTAAACTTCCGTTCCAGCGTTTGGTCCGTGAAATTGCTCAGGATTTCAAGACCGATCTTCGCTTCCAGAGTTCAGCTGTAATGGCCCTCCAAGAAGCTAGCGAAGCTTACCTCGTTGGTCTCTTTGAAGACACCAACTTGTGCGCGATCCACGCCAAGAGTGACCATCACGCCGAAGGACATCCAGCTGGCCACGCGTATCCGTGGCGAACGAGCTTAACTTCCTTTTTGAAGAAGAAGAAAAAACAAACGGCCCTTTTAAGGGCCACTTCCATTCTCATGAAAGTGATTCCGTCTTCTTCATATTTGTATTTTTTGTTTTTGTAAACTAATAATTTACGAGATTGTCGGTTGGTCGTTTCCAATTAATTACTGCTGTTTATATTGAATTTTTGGCGCTAAGATCTGACAATCCAACGAACGAATAGAGAAAACTGGATTTGCAGAGAAATAATTATTCAACGTTTTTTATCGAATTCATTTTTTATTATAGAAACTTTTAATCAATTCCTAAACACTTCTTCTGGCAACCTTCATCTAAAAAAGTTGCCGACTTCTGAACTCTTCCCGCCTTATTTTTATGTCCGTTATTTTTGTTTCGTTTCTCTCGTTTCTAATTTAATATTTGGATCTTTATGATTTGACGGGCAACACTTGTTTTCTTGCAGCACTAACTGTATTCAACTGAATAGACGTCAGTGATTAGTTGAAATTATCGAAATAAGACAATTTTTAACGTGAAATAACTTCGAATACAAAAATTGTTATCTGTTCTATACCACAAAATATACAAGAACACGAAGTGTGAAAGTGTTTCGGTACCAAAAACACTACATAAAAAAATGTTGCCCGTCAAATCATAAAGATCCAAATATTTTCCTTTTGATAATGAAAACAATTGCACTCCTTGTCTTTTTTTTAATCCACGTTTCGAAATCTAAGGAATGACTGTAAGTCGTTTTGAATTTGTCTTGACGCTGTTCCTTGTTCGATCCGTGGGAATGAATCGGGAGCTAGACATGCAGACGGTAATAATTATCAGCTTTTTTTTTTTTTTTTTAAGGTAGAAATGAACTGTTAAAACCCGAGATCTATTATTTCCTGAACGAAAACTAATTAATCGCAGCAATCTTTATGTATATATATATATATATATATATATATTCTCCCCCATAAACACACACACACACACACAC
>NC_069001.1:4622547-4623923 GCF_001194135.2 Octopus bimaculoides | reverse complement strand
TAGGGTTAGGGTTAGGGTTAAAGCAAATTTAAAATGAAAAAAGCAAATAAAACGAAGAATCGTTTGTTTATGTAGTCGGCACTTAATGTATATCGGCTGAATGGACGTCAGTGATTGGTTGAAATTATCGAAATAAGACAATTTTTTACATGAAATAAATTCGAATACAAAAATATTTTTCTGTTCTATAACACAAAATAGATAAGTATACGAAGTTTGAAAGTCTTTCGGTACCAAAAACACTACGTAAAACATTAATGAAAAATGTGGCCCCCGTTTTAAAAAAGATCCGGGGGCTCCCCGCGGGTCCCCGCATGCCTATTTTGTTCTCAGCACTGCCGTGATCACTCGCACCACTACCACCACTACAACCACCACCCAATCACCCAACTAACCAGCCAACCAGCTTCCAACACCAGCTATTTGTTTCACAAAACCCCTCACCTCGGCCTTCTCCACCTCAGCCCCCTTCTCGTCCAGCTCCTCTTATCCCACCCCGACCCCACACCCACGTACATGTGATTAATCTACCGCAAGCGTACACAAAGGACCTCTTCAAACCCTTATACACACACACAAACACACACACGTGTATATTCCTACGTGCGCGCACGTACGGAAACATACACACACGCAAACACATTCGCACATACATACATACATACATACACACACACACGTATATGTACATATACAGACGTACGAACACGTATCCATACACACACGTGTAGATACACCTTTACATACACGCACACACACATACATGTACACATACGCACTCACATGCACACATACACACACACACAGATGCTGACTAGATATACACACACTCTCACAGAGATGCTCTCTCTCTCTCTCTCACACACAAATGCTGAGATATACATACACACAGATGCTCTCTCTCTCTCTCTCTCTCTCACACACACATTCACACACAGATGCTGAGGTACACATACACACACCCTCACAGAGATGCTCACACACACACACACACGTACACATACACACAGTCACTCTTTAAACAAACATGAAGGAGAAGCAACCAATCCAGAGGTATTGTTGCGTGCAGTTTAACACGGGGTAGATTTAGTAGACGAGTACATGCAGATCAGGATAAAAGTGCAGCCCCTGCGTGCGTGCGTGCTTCTGTGTGTGTGTGTGTGTGTGTGTGTGTGTATGCGCGTGTGTTACGGGCGGATTGTTCTGAGAATTAATTTGTGTTAGATGGACGGACAGCGAAAGGAGGAAGTGAGAGCAGGGTTTGTTCAAAGATGATGTAAGATCTCTGTGTGTGCGTGTGTGTGTGTGTGCATTTGTGTTCATGTGTGTGTATATGTGTGTGTGTGTGTGTGCATTTGTGTTCATGTGTGTGTATA
>NC_069001.1:4620705-4622511 GCF_001194135.2 Octopus bimaculoides | reverse complement strand
TGTGTGTGTGTGTGTGTGTGCGTGTGTGCATTTGTGTTCATGTGTGTGTGTGTGTGTGTGTGTGTGTGCATTTGTGTTCATGTGTGTGTATATGTGTGTGTGTGTGTGTGCATTTGTGTTCATGTGTGTGTGTATTCGCTGGCGTGTATGTAAATATATAAATATGAACCTAAATTGGCGTCTGTGTGTATGCACGTATATTTATATTTGTGTTATTTTACTCTTTTACTTGTTTCAGTCATTGGACTGCGGCCATGCTGGAGCACCAACTTAAAAGGGTCGTTTTTTTAGACGAAGAAACTGACCCCATGGCTTATTCTTTATAAGCGTAGTCATGTGTTTGTTCTCAACTTTGACCCTCCATAAATCCAGAATTTTATTTTAGAATTTATGGGAGCAACTGTCTTTGAAGACTCATATTGTCGTTGAGTGCTCGAATTGAGGAGTAGATAGACAACCCCGACAACTGATGAAGGGTCCTTTCTCTGTGTGGGAGAGGTTTGATCAGTTGCCAGGATTGTAGCGAAGCAGAGGAAAACAGCTTAGGGTGGTATGTAAAAAAATACCGTGAAACCATTGTTGACGTATGTGAAGAAGTCCAACGTCGTCAAAATTGGTAATTGTATGAAGAAAGAAATACCTAAAGAGGAAAAGAACACATACACCCCCACACACACAAAAAAAAATGAAACAACATGAAAGAAGAAATGTACGGTCAGTTTGCAAGAAATACGAACGCCATGACACATACAGAAGATTGGTGCCTATGGATGAGGAGGCGTGACCGCAAGATAGAGACAAAAGTACTTAAATGCGCAGGGCAAGAGCAAGCGTTAAGGACTAACTATGTGAAGTGCAGAATCGACAACACTACCAAATGCAGAATGTGTGGTGAGAGAGGTGAAACGATATGGCACATCGTTAGCGAATGCCAGGAATTGGCACAACGCGATTACAAAGGACGACATGGCGATGTGACAAGTATGATCCATTGGGACCACTGTGGAAATCACGGTCTACGAAGGGCAAGAACGTGGTATGAGAAAATACCAGAAGAAGTCACAGAGGATGAAGATTGTGAAATCTTGTGGGATGTTATGATTCAGTGTGATCACCTGACCGGACATCGGAAACCGGACATTGTTGTGGTGAATAAAAAAAACCAAAGAACTTCCATGATAATCGACGTAGCTTGTCCCTGTGACAACCGGATCAAAGAGAAAGAAGAAGACAAAATAAACAACTATGACGGTTGTGGTCAATGATGGGAGTAGACGTGATACCAATAGTTATTGGTGTGCACTTGGAAGTATCAGCACTCAACTACCAACATGGCTGAAAAAGACTGGTGCAAGTGTGAAGGTAGAACACCTACAGAAATTAGCATTGCTTGGAACTGCAAGAATTCTTCGCAGGGTCCTTGAAGCATGACCAGTAAACGAATGACACCTTAGTCTGCTGGCTGGGGACAGCTGACACTTTCCAGCATATTAAGCTGTGACGTTTTCATAAAATAATAATAATAATAATAATAATAATAATAATGATAGGCTGAAGTTCAAAAGATAGTGCTCATGGGAACTGCCCATATCCTACGTAAAATACTGTCTATGTGATCTCAAATTTTAAAGCAAACACATAATTTTCTTATGGTTTCTTAAACATTCACTTGAACAAAACTGTACAAATACAAATATATGGTACCCTAGGCATAACACCTACATGAACTTCTAACTTGTTGTCTCTTGAGGTCTCTGGGTGAGACTTGGATCCAACTTGTACAAATGCAAAACAAAAGTCAAACAT
>NC_069001.1:4618939-4619343 GCF_001194135.2 Octopus bimaculoides | reverse complement strand
TATATATATATATATATATATACATACACGCATGTATATATGTATGCATGTATATGTATATCTATCAATCTCTCTTTCTCTGTGTGTGTATATATATATATATATATACTACTGTTGCTTTTAGCCCCAGGAGGACATCTCCTCCAGCTGGCTAACGACACACTGTCTGTATCCGATTAGTTTTTGCGAGGGGAAATCATCGTTCCCATTTCTAGCCTTACGTAATACACACAGAACCGGGTTTCTGAGTAGTAACCAGTCATCAGTGTTTGATAATTACGAACTAGTGATGAAAACTCATTTCACACGCAAAATACTACATGCTTTTTCCAGTTGGCAATTATATTTTACGATTCCGTACTGCTACTGTAAACTTCTCATTCAGAGATTTAAATTGCTATATA
>NC_069001.1:4617229-4618929 GCF_001194135.2 Octopus bimaculoides | reverse complement strand
AAGAAAGAAAGAAAGAAAGAAGTGGCAATACCCTGATCTATATCCGTCCTTACATGTCTGTGTATTAGTTAACAGTCTAATCTGAAGCTGGTTGTCCTTTATATATAATATATCTATCTCGATTTCGAAGTATGCTTTCGAAGTGCATGACGGATCTCAGCTAACGGCTCACACGGCTTAAACACGCTAAAAATGATTCCATTCTTTTTATTTCTATCCGCTAATATGAACGGTCAATCGTTCAACAAAAACAGCATTAACGTAAGTTAAAGCTGCGCGAGAAACATATCTAGATACTCAGAGCCACATTATAAAAGTAATGCAAACGAACGTAAAGCGGTGAGAGCCAACATGGGATTACTGAAATACAGGACTATATCTTTAAACAGTAAATGAAGAGAGAAAAGCATGGAACACCGTATCAATATCTCTACATGTAGAGCATCATCAAATAAAGAAGATACATAAGGCTTAGAGAATACTTCTTCAAATGTCGCCTATTCCAACACAACAGATCATTTCGTCATCACAACTTATAAAACTACACAGCATTTTCAAACTAGATTTGGAACTCGTGAGACAAAGGAGAAGGGTTAAATGAAACAGACGTTTATGGTCAAAGTGCTGCGTCATTTGTCCCACAGAGAAACATTACATTCCTTCCCTCTACTTAAAACAGAGCGAACTAACTGTCAATTTAGCTTCTCTGATCCACGACGCACAGTGTCCCATAACCTGTACCATTTTAATCCATTAAAAACAGTCCATTATTTTCTTATAACACACTGACGTACATGGTTGAATGCTGGGAGAGGTGAGCGAATCAGTGGTTCGTTTGTGTAATCACTGTAAGTTTATTTCACATAAATATAACGAATATAAAGCTCTATGTACCAAATATAAATTTGTAACGAGAAGGATTGCGGTCTTCTAACACTCAATAAACAAAAGCTATTTATGTACATAAATATATACACATAAATATACATATATATACATATACATGTACAGATACATACATATACAAACATACATGCACGCATGCATACATCCATGCATACATACATACACACATATATATATACACATATAAATATGTATTTATATATATAGTCATATAAGCATATATATATATATATATATATATATATATATATATATATATATATATATATATATATGCTTATATGCTTATATGTATATATATATATATAAGCACATATATGTACATGCATGCACACATGCACATGTATGTGTGTGTGTGTGTGTGTGTGTATGTGAAGATCTGTGTTAAAAATAAATATAAAAAAGCGTTTCTTTTCATCCTTTTGCAGGACACACCTAAAAGATAGGTGAAAGGTGTTGAAGATATGCGAGGTTAGCGGAGTATATACGGGGTGGAATGTGAGTCAGGTAGGTGTGAGGGTGAGTGCAAGTGGAGAAGAGAATGAGCAGGGGTTGGAACAGCGTGTGATGTCGGATAACAGTACAGGAGGATGCCATGAAAAACATGTAGGTGTGTGTATCTTTTATGTATATATATAGAGAGAGAGACAGGAGTGGCTGTGTGGTAGGAAGCTTGCTTACCAACCACATGGTTCCGAGTTCAGTCCCCTTGCATGGCACCTTGGGCAAGTGTCTTCTACTGTAGCCTCTGGCCGACCAAAGCCTTGTGAGTGGATTTAGTTGAATGAAGCCCG
>NC_069001.1:4615523-4616666 GCF_001194135.2 Octopus bimaculoides | reverse complement strand
ATATATATATATATATATATAATGTACATGTCTGTGTGTCTGTGTTTGTCTTCCCCCACCTATAATGACTTGACAACCAATGTTGGTGTGTTTACGTCCCCTTAATCTAGCGTTTCGGCAAAAGCAACTGATAAAATAAGCACTAGGCTGGTGGTGATTGTGGTGGCGGTTATGGTGGTGTTGGTTGTGGTGGTGGCATCGACAGCGGTGCTGGTGTTAAGGATGGTGGTGGTGACATTGTTGGTTATAGATGTACTGTTGCTGATAGTGGAAATGGGGTGGTAGGGTAGACTTGGTAGGGTTTGTGTTGTAGGTGGTGGAGATCATGGCTGTGATGACGATTGAGGTAATTCTAGTAGTTGTAGCTGATGTTGTTGCTGTTGTTATAGCGGTGGTGCGAGTATTTGAAGAATGGCGAGACAAACTGAGATTGTGTATGAGAGTGAGAAAGTGTGTACGTGTGTGTATGAATGTGTGTTTGTGCGTATGAGTGTGTGTGCGTATGTGTGAGTGTGCTCGGTTATATGTATGTGTATGAGTGAGTTTGTGTGTATTAGTATGTGTGTGCGTTAGAGAGAAAGTGTGTGGGTGCGTATGCGTATCAGTGGGTGCGAGTACATGTGTGTGTGGGAGTGTACATATATGTATGAATGCATGTGTGTGTGTTTGTGTGTGCGTGTGCGAATGGTTACCGGGATGAAGATTGTATGAAATATGTGGAATGGGAATAAAAAAAAAACAAAGAAAAAAACGGAAGAGAAGAGAGAGGGAAGTATGTACGTATGCATATGAATGTGTGTGTGTGTGTGTGTGTGTGTGTTTGAGTGTGCGCGCGTGCGTGTACATGTGTTGTGTACCTGCGTGCGTGTAAGTGTGTTGTGTGCGTGCGTGTGTGAAAGTATTTGTAGTAAGTAAAGTGAGTGCAGTGAAGTGAAGGGAGAGAATAAGAGATTAGTTAAACATGCAAACCTGGATTTAAGTGCAATAAGACTTCCAGAAACTCGCGCATGTCTCTATCTATCTATTTATCTATCTATCTGCCAGTATATGTGTGTGTGTGTATTATTATATACCTGTATATGTATGTATGCATATCTGTGTGTGTGTGTATATATATATATATATATATATATATATATATAT
>NC_069001.1:4613967-4614975 GCF_001194135.2 Octopus bimaculoides | reverse complement strand
TCTTGAAACTTGGTTATTTTCCCTAAAACTATATATTTTATATATATTTTATCTATAAAGCTCAATTTAATTTTTTATAAATTGATTTTAATTGAGTTTTTACCTGTAATTTTGGATTTTGTCCCTAATATTATTATTATATATATATATATATATATGTATGTATGTATGTATAAAACTCGTGGATGCGATGTGACTGGCGATTTTTTTTTAGTTGTTTAAACAAATGTACAGCATTCGTTATATATTGTTTATGAGTTCAATACACGACAGACTCATATCCAAGGTACTGTGAAGTGAGATCGAATCAAATATCACGTAGTGATAAAACGACTCTCTTAACCACAGAGTTATGCCTGGATAATTTAACGATAAATTTAGAGAGAAGAGCGTTTGAATTTTCTGGAATGGCTGTGGAATATGTGCGAAGACGAAAATATTGCGTTGTACGAGAAAAAATCCCAATAAAAATCGAGCATTAATATCAGTATTAACAAAAACAAAGACATTGAAATGTTACCTTTAAAAATATTCAATTCTGATATTTCGGGTCAAATAGACCCTTTTCACACTTTCCAAAAGTGTTATTTTACTCGAAATATTAAGATTAATTTTATTATCTTTATTATTGCCAATGTTATTTTCTAGTGTTCGATGTTTACAAACTCTATCCTTCTATACAGCACACTGAATGTCTACACATATTTAGAGATTTAGTGAAAAGCTCTCACCAGCTTGATAACGTTTGATAAGGTTTGTTAAGGTGTGTATGAAGCTGTATTGGAGGAGGTCTAAATAAAAGAGTTAACGCATCCGAGTTATGTAAACTATGAGAGTTATTAGTGATCCTGGTGAATCAACAACAAATGTTCACCGTGTCTTAAGTGATGCAACTGTTTTAGCGAGGAGTTCCCCCTTACGTTTATGCCTGTCTGTCAGTCTGTGTCTTACCCCTCTCTCTCTCTCTCTCTCTCTCTCTCTCTCTCTCTCTCTCTCTCTCTCTCTCTC
>NC_069001.1:4612655-4613388 GCF_001194135.2 Octopus bimaculoides | reverse complement strand
TATATATATATATATATATATATATGGGGGGGTATCTTTTACTTGCTTCAGTCATTCGACTGCGGCCATGCTGGGGCACCGCCTTGAAGGGTTTTACTCGAAGAAATCAACCCCAGCGTTTATTCTTTGTAAGCCTAGTACTTATTCTATCGGTCTCTTTGCCGAACCGTTAAGTTACGGGGACGTAAACACACCAACATCGGTTGTCAAACGATGGTAGGGGGACAAACAGACAAAAATACACACACGTAGATATGTACATATATAAATACGACGGGCTTCTTTTAGTTTCTGTCTACCAAATCTACTCACAAGGCCTTGGTTGGTCCGAGGCTATAGTAGAAGACACTTGCCCAAGATGCCACACAGTTGTACTGAACCCGGAACCATGTGGTTGGGAAGCAAGCTTCTTACCACACAACCACGCTTGCACCTATGTATGTATTTATGTATGAATGTAGCCATGTGTGCGTTGTCTTTGTGATTGTGCTTGTCTTCAGCCACTGCTTGACAACCGGTGCTGGATTGTTTACGTCCTCGTAACCTAGCGATCTGGCAAAAAAGACCGATATAATAAGGATCAGATTTCAAAATAAGATAAATACTGGAGTTGATTTGTTCGCCCCAAACCCTTCAGGGTTGTACTCCAGCATGGCCGCAGTCCAATGATCGAAAGAAATAAAAGACAAAAGGTATTTTAATCTAAATTCTATAAATTCTTTGTTGAATATAT
>NC_069001.1:4611270-4612075 GCF_001194135.2 Octopus bimaculoides | reverse complement strand
GAGAGAGAGAGAAAGAGAGAAGGGTGTATCGATGGGGCAAGAGAGTTTAGAAACGAGGGAGAGGTATATATATGTGTGTATATATATATATATATATATATAGAGAGAGAGAGAGAGAGATTAAAAATGAGGTAAATTTGAAAGAGGGTAGAGAGAAGGGGGATGTATGATAAAAGAGAGTAGAGATCTGATTTTACTGTTTAAAACGATGGACCTCATACTTTATAACCACCGCCACCATAATTAACAACAACAACAATAACACTATCGTTACCAGCTCTACCACCACTATTAGGAATGAGAACCCAGGTTCGAAATTTCCCCAAGACACCTGATGAAGGCTGGAGGGTATATGAGCTGAAACGTTGTGATGACAACAAACAAGATGAGGACAAATATCCATCAAATGTAAAGCCTGAAAACAAACATAGACATTAAGGACAGACTTATGAAAATGCTTTGGTCAGTCGAAGGTCAAATATGTCTTTTGCCATTCCAGTGTATCACATGTAATACAGGACATACTCCCCAAGAATCCATGCATTCTATATGATGCGCGTTCTCCATTCTTTTTTCAACTTCTAGTATAAATTGGGATTTAGAAAAGATTTGTATTTCTTAGAACGTATGAAACATGGGCTTAATCAAAAGTCTGAAATAAGCATTGACATATAGCAGGAACTTATGAAGAGGCGTTGTGAACAACAGTAAGTAAGAGTTCGTTCAACACTCTTGAAAACCCTGGAAGTCTCGAAGCAAGGCCCCACTACCAAATTTAATGTGAAGTCTGACCCCGAACACACAC
>NC_069001.1:4604690-4611170 GCF_001194135.2 Octopus bimaculoides | reverse complement strand
GTGGTGGTAGTTGGTTTCTGGGTGGTTGTGTTGAAGATGGTGGTGGTGGTCGTGTTGTGGATGGTCGGGTGGTAATTAAGCTGATGATGGTGGTAGTGCTGGTAGTGGTAGTTGTGGTGGTAATGGCAGTGCTGGTGGTGATGGCGTTGGCGTTGGCGGTGGTGGAGGTGTTAGTGGTAGTGCTGGTGATGGTAATGTTAGTGATGGTGGTGTTGGTGTTGGAGGTGATGGTTGTGGTGATGGTGGTGGTGCTGGTGAAGGTGTAGGAGTAATTGCATCGCAATGTAGTGATGACGTTGTCATACGAGGTGGTATCAAAGAGTTCCCGGACTAGTTGCGTAGCGCGCCAACAGATGGCAGCACACAGCTGCGTGCACAGTGAGACCTTCATGAGACAGTGTGCCGAGGGACATCGTTGCGTTTGCTGCGCAAGTTGTGGAATTTCTATTTTTGCGATCACGTATGGTCTGTAGTCTGCGATTTTTGTCATGGACAGGAACAAAGAGCCAACGCGAAACTTTGCGTTAAACTTGGGAAGTCTGCTACAGAGACATTGAACATGTTTCGGCAAACTTACGGCGACGAGGCAATGGGTTGCATAGACACACATATCTTATCTATCTATCTATCTATCTATTATTTGTATCTCTCTCTATCTCTCTCTCTCTCTCTCTCTATATATATATATATATATATATATATCTGCCTATCTATCTATCTATTTATCTGTCTGTCCGTCCATCTACCCATCCATCTGTCCGTCCCTCTGTCTGTCTGTCATTCATCTTTCTATCAGTCTGTCTGTCTGTATGTATGTATGTCTATTTATACATACATACGTACATACATATATGCTTACACACACACACACACACACACACACAAACACAAACATATATGTATGTCACTTTTATTCCGTGTGTATCCGCACGCGTGTGTTAAAGAGCGTGTGTGCGCGCACGCGAGTGTGTGTATGTGTAGATATATTTATGCGTGTATATACATATGTGTATGTGTGTGTGTTAACCATATATAGTCACGTGTGAACAATACACCCTAGGTCTCAGTGAAATCAGTAAACAATACTAGTTCACTGCTCAACAGCACCACCACCAACAATAACAACTACAACAACAACAATAACACCAACAACATAGCACTCCTACCACCACCACCGCCGCCACCACCACCATTGCATCGTGTTATGCAATTTATTTATTTATTTATTCATTTACTTACCTAATTTGCAAATAGGGTTTCGGCTCTGTGGAGAATCCATTAGGCTTCAGTATAAATATCATTAAATTTTCAAGACCTAACTGAAGGGAGGGTCGGGGGAGAGGAGAGGAGAGAGAGAGAGAGGAGCACGATGATTGGTTTTTGGGTGGGAGAGGAGGAAGAAGAAGAAGAGAGGGAGACTAGATGAAGTACATGAGACCGACGGTAAAAAACAAAAACATACTTTGACAATGTTATTTGGTCGTTGTGTAACACACGGGCATATTAAGTATGTTCGCGCGAGCGCACACACACACAAAACACACATACATACATATATATATATATATATATATATATATATATATATATATATATATATATATATATATATATATATATACATATATACACACACATATATATACACACACACATATACATAGATACAGACATGTATGTATGTATGTGTATATATATATATATATATATATATATATATACTACACAAGCGCACATACACGTATATACGTATGCATATTTACATACAAATAATACATACAAGTATATACCTACGTAACTGCCCCAACCTTAATATTCGCTTTCTCACTGGTATGCATTTTTAAAAACCATTTGCTTACCGGGTTGAGGTTTCTCTTGCAGGTAACAGTGAAAGAACAAGTTATAGGGCTCATTGAAAACCCTTTTAAATGAAGATTCTACCAACATCTTTATACATTCAGACACCTAGAAAGATACTTCGCTAACCAAATGTCTTGAGATTAAAGTATAATATTATTAACAATTATACAAGTGGTCGAGGGTTCAAATTCCGCTGAGGTCCACTTTGCCTATCATCCTTTCGTAGTCGATAAAATAAATACCAGTTGTGCACTGGGGTCGAAATTGCTTGCTTTGTGCCAAAATTTGAAACCAATTATACACATATGCATGAATACAAAAATGTACATTGATGCACACACACACACAAATGCATATATGCATACATATACATACGTACATTATTGTTATTCGGGACCGTTGACGAGAATTTGAAAGGGTTACTCTCATGCACCTGTAGGTTGAAGATCAACAACTGCCTTTCGTAGACTGGGTACTCCTGGGTCTGTGGGGTTTCTTTATTTCCCCTAGTTGAAGTTTCTCCCGGATCAAGAGTACCACATCATTGATGTGTTCACATGCTTTGTATACTCTGAGTACTTTTTATCGCCTTTCATCGTCTTTTCTTTTTTCTTGCCCCTCATCATTTATATAACCGCCCCCCCCCCAGACTGTCCTTGTGATGTACCCCCTTATTATGCCATTGTGGCGAATGAAATAAATTATCATCATTGTTTTTTTTATTTTGTTTTTATCATCATTGTTTTTTTTTATTTTGTTTTTATCATCGTTGTTATTTTCTGGATATTTCTTTTATTCCTATTCGTGTAAAAATGAGGTAATTTTTCAAAGTACATACTTTTGAATGAAGAGTAGAGTAGAGAGAGGGAGGGAGAGAGAGAGAGAGAGAGAGAGAGAGAGAGAGAATTGTGGGAGGAGGGCGAGGAAGAAGAATAGTGTGGAGGAGGTTGAGGCGGGCAAGTAGGGTGTGAACGGATCAGTAACTCGTGACCATCAGCCAAATGCCATTAAAAAAATAGAAATAGTAGTAGTAATAATAATAATAATGGATGCGTATAAAAGACATGTAAATATTGGTTTTTGAGGAAGAAGAAAAATATATAACAGGAAAAATATTGCTAACAAGAACAATAACAGCAACCATCACCACAACCACAACAACAACAACAACAACCATAACGATAATGATTATCATGATGATACTACTATTACAACTACGACTGTTACTACTACTACTACTACTACTACTGCTGCTGCTGCTGTTACTACTACTAATACGAATAATGTTGACGATGATAATGGCGATGATGATGATGATGATAGTAATAATAATAATAATTATTATTATTATTATTATAATTAACGATAAAGCGAAACTCGTAACAACTCTCGTTCGATCCAGCAGAAACAACAGAAACAAGAACGAGGAAAACAAAAAGAGAACAACAACAAGAACAACAACCATAACAAGTAGTCATGCATAACTGGCTGGCTGACTGTCTGTCTGTCCGTCCGTCTGGCTGGCTGGCTGGCTGGCCGGCTGACTGCTGTGATTATAACAACATCCCATAAATAATGACATTTTCATGTAGTGTCAGAAATAATAACCGAGTTGCAAAACTCCCGGAAACGGGGTGTAAACAACAACAAGAACAATAAAAAAAATATATAAAAACAACAATGACAACATCAACATCATCAAACGGTGACAATAAATATGGTGGCCGTGGCCATCACTACCAACATCCCCGTCGCCATCACTGCAGCGACAACAACAACGGTAATGGTAAACTGCAACAGTAACAACACCAATTACATTGGCAATGACCGTTATGACTACAATAGCAACAACAACAACACTGACTAGAATAGCAGCAATGGCCACCACTGCACCGACGACAATAAGAACCATCAATGATTGTAACTGCAACAAGAGATAAACTACAATGGAAATGACGACAACAAAAGCGGCCAACACAAAATCGCATCAGTAAAAGCAGAATTAACAACGGTTAGCAACGACTGCGACGGAAAATTCAAAATTTTTATAAAAAAAAAAGGACAAAAATCACAACAATTACAATAACGGTACATTAGCAACACTAACTTCAAAAGAAGCAACAAGGATGCGAACAAAAAGGATCTCATAACAACCTCTCGGAAAGTAACGATCCAACAAGGAAGCATGTATGAGGGTGGGGTGATGAAAAGTTAGGGGCTTTGGGCAAAAGAAAATACAGGAGGAGCGGTTAATTGTGATTTTATTCAACATATTCCGCTCTCGGATTCACACACTTACTTGCAGTAGTCCTTCAGTTTTTCTAAGCCCTGTAAAAGAACTCGGAAGATTGGGTCTCCAACCAGTCTTTTCGCGACACTTTAAAGCCAAGAACTTCTCATCGCCCCTTCGTACATAGTCTCACTATTTGCTGGACATACCAACCAAATCTCGCTGAAATCTCACGCTAACGTCTTAAATACGATTAGAACAGATTAGATAATCGCTGCCATATATCATACGCATTTATAGAGCGTTGATAACATTACAGCGAAAGGTTTTTCGATTGAGTGTGAGTTCTCCTATAGGACGAAGTCATAGTGTTACTTCGATCTGACTTTCTCATTGTCTTTTTTTGGCGGAGATATTGGGATGATTTTCCCTTACCTTCCCCCAACTGGAATTTCATCCTTAAACAAGTCTTGTTTTTAGTCTTGCTGGGTGTTCAGACACCCTTCTCACAAAATCCGTTGGTGCCAAATCAGAGTACGGCGAGCGTGGCAGCACTTCCCAACCATGCGTTTGAATGGCTTCCTTGGTCATATTGGTGATATGCGGTCGGGTGTTGTCGTGCAGCAGAAGAACTCCATGCTGCCGATTAGGTCTTTCCTCTTGAATAGCCGTGTTGAGTCGTTCCATCTGTTGAACATAGAGTTCCGCGTTGACCGTTTGGTTCCGTTTAAGCAATTCGTAATAGATGATCCCTTCCCAGTCCCACCATACGCACAACATCGTTTTACGCGGATGAAGATCTTGTTTCACTACCGGTCTCTGCTGCTGACGAGGAGATAACCACTCCAAAATGCATGCATCCCACGGTCTGGTTAGGTGGCGCTATAATTTACACTTACACATTTACACACACATACATACATGCATGCATACGTATGAATATATATGTGCACTTATACTGCATACGCACATAAATATATTTTTGCATATGTGTTTATACATATATTTATATACACACATATACATATGTATACATGTATACACACATACATACATACATATATACATATATATATATATATATATATATATATATATATATATATATATAAACATAATTAAGGGATCAGCAAACATTTGCTTCACCATATACCGAAGTTCAGAAATAGCAGCTAAAAAAGCTGAGACTCCAACAGACTTTACCCTTTTAATTTGTAATAATATATATATATATGCAAATATGTGAATATATAAACGTATATGTGAGTATGTATGTGTGTATAAACAGCTAGTATAACGGCCAGAATCAAAACAGCTGCAACCAGAATAACCGCATAAATGACATCATCATCATCATCACCACCATCACCATCATCATCATCATCATCACGACCAAGATCACTACCACCATAAATGATGTATGTATGTATTTTTGTCAACTAGCATTAACCACGCCTCGGATGCACTTCATTGTCTACAGTATACGGCATACATCTAAACAACAGCAACAGTAACAATCCACCACCACCACCACCACCACACCACCACCATCGCCTCATACTACTCCTACAACTACCACTACTACTACTGTTAGCTCTACTGCTGCTGCAGTTGCCACAACTATTACAACGGCCACCACCACCACCACCACCACAACAACAACAACCAGAACTACTACTACTACAACTATTATTACTAATACCACCACCACTAGTACTACCTCTACTACCACGATCATTATTACCGCCACCACCATTGCTACTACTACTACTACTACTACTACTACTGCTACTAACACCATTATCACCACCACCACCACTGCTAGTACTGCTACCACTACTACTACTACTACTACTACTACTACTCTACTATTACTACCACCACCACCACCACCACCACCTGTACTACTACTACCACCATTACCATCGCCACTGCTACCACCACTACTACTACTACTACCACTACTACCATTACTACTACTATTACTACTATCACTATTACTACTACCAGTAACACCACCACTATTGTTACCACTACCACCGCCATTACCACTGCTAATGCTACCTTTGCTACTGTTGCTTCTACTACTACTACTACAACTACCACCTGTACTATTACCATCCTTACCATCACCACTTCTACTACCACCACCACTACTACTACCACCACCACTACTACTACTACTACTATCACCACCACCACCACCATCACAACAACAACACCAATGAGCTTCAGTAAATAACCAGTTCAAGAGCGAACCAACATGGAAGATCCAACTCATGAAAAAGTCACCCCCGTTACCGACGTCGCTACCCCCACCCCCATCATCTAACCGTCCCTGCCCTCATCACCCACGCCTGTCTCATCCTCCCCCACTGACCTCCTCTAAT
>NC_069001.1:4602671-4604570 GCF_001194135.2 Octopus bimaculoides | reverse complement strand
TTTTTTTTTTTTTTTTTTTTTTGTTCTGAAATACAAAATGGTAGCTTTGTGAATTTTCGTTTCAAACCTTTAGTTGTTGCTTTTGTTGTTGTTGTTGTTGTTGGACTTTTATATAATTTTTGTGTTAATTTTGTTTTTGTTTTTTTTTTGTTTTTTATACAGACATGTTCTGATTCTCAAATAACAAGTTTATTATTACAGTTGCCTGTCCTTTTGATCTTAGAGTTGATGTTGTTATTGTTTATAGTGATGGCGGTGGTGTCGGAGGTAGTGGTTGTATTCGAGGGCTTGTTTGTTTGTTTGTCGTTGTTGTTGTTGGTGGTGGTGTTGTGTAGCCCAAGGTCAGCCTTGATTGAGTTGGTAAGTAGTCCAAACGGTAAGATCCATCTCTGGACTTGAACTCAGAACGCAGATAACCGCAAAAACAAAAGTACCACAAGAGACTTTGTATGTCACTCTGGGAACTAGGAACGTAAAGTCGAAAGGAATGTCGGGAAGCATTTTGTCCCAGGGACTGAGGATTCTGTCAGCTCTCTACTTTCTCAGATATTGTCATAATGAAAATAATATTTACCAAAACTTTCCTTTTATTGGCCACAAATGGCGAATATGTACATCGATCGGATTCATTAAAGATACTTGTACTTGCGGCGATATTCACCCCAGGGCGGGTTGAGCCGGGTCCGACCAACGAGGTCACTACGACCCTCACAGATGCCGACCACACCCGACGGTCGGCCAAAGGTGAGACTGTATTTCAGCAAGCAGAGTAACGCTTCTACCTACGGCACAAAGCGCGTCGAGTAACGCGGACGCCGTTGCCGTAATAGTCATCCGCCGTTGAGATGTGGAATCCATGGACAGTGTCGACGCTGCAATAAGTCTCAAATGTCACCTTGTACCACTGCATGCCAGAGTACGCAATATTTGAGTACAGAAACAGATTGGACAGTGGACAGAGGACAATGTGTTCATATTGTTACACTATACTGTATTATCATTAAATACATTTTGTCTTCATCATCATCATCATCATCATTATCATCGCCATTATTATTTATAGTATTCCATTCTTCCCGAGTGTTAAACTAATACACCTACTTGTTGTTCCTATACTTGTCTTCGCCTTTTGTCTTTCTGTAAATTTGAACTACACACACACACAGATACACACACACACACACACACACACACACACACACACACACACACACACACACACACACACACACACACACACACACACACACACACACACACACATACATAATTATGTGTATTTCTTCTATCTTAGTGAATAAAAATTCTTCTGATACAATAAATGGGTTAATAGAAACCAATGTAGCAAAGAACACAAAATAACTGTGGTTTAGTTCCTGTTTTCAAGGCAGGAACCCCTTGAAATTTTGGGTATTTGAGTATATTTAAGAATTTATATATATATATATGTATGTGTGTGTGTGTGTGTAGGCGCGGTTGTATGGTTCCGGTTTCAATCCCACTGCGTGGCACCTTAAGCAGGTGTCTTCTACTATAGCCTCGAGCCGACCAAAGCCTTGTGAGTGCGGCGCAGTGGGACTGAACCTGGAACTACGTAGTTGTAAAGTGAGCTCCTAAACCTCACAAATATACTTTATTTGAGGGTTCGTGGCTCAGTGGTTAGGGTATTCGGCTCACGATCTGAAGGTCGTGAGTTCGATTCCCGTTGGCGATTCGTGTCCTTGAGCGAAACACTTTACTTCAAGTTACTCCAGTCCACTCAGTTGGTGAAAATGCGTAGTACCAGTAATTCAAAGGGGAAAACCTTCTCACATTCTGTGTCACGCTGAATCTCCCCGAGAACTACGTCAAGGATACGCGTGTCTGTGGAGTGCTCAGCCACTTGCATGTTTATTTCAT
>NC_069001.1:4601800-4602661 GCF_001194135.2 Octopus bimaculoides | reverse complement strand
TTTTAGACTATTGTCTCCATTTTCTAAGCTTACACCTTTTTTTTTCTTCAACTTTTCATTATTTTCATTACCATTTCGATAAATATTATTAATATAATTGCCATTACGCTTATTAGCATTGTTGTTGTTGTTGTAATCATTATTATTATTATTATTATTATTATTATTATTATTATTATTATTGCTTTCATTACGTTTTGGTTAATTCTGTAAACCATGTGTGCCGTTTTTCTTTTGCTGTTTTCATTCGATTCTATGTAAATCCTCACATTTTATGTCTGTCTCTGTATCGTCATCCTCATCCGCCGCCCTGGTGGCAAATAAAAAAAAAATCCTCCTCCTCCTCATCCTCATCATCATCATCATCATCATCACCATCATCATCATCGTTATTGAGAGAGAGCAGCGCATGCCGCCAAAGTGACGTTGGGAGTACAAATATATGAAACCCCAATATTATATTATTTATAGTTGTGAAGGGGGGAAGCACCTGCCTCGGGGTAACCAGGATGTGCGGGGTTCCTCGGTTGGCCCTGGGATGAACTCCCTCCCTTTGGGGGATTTTTTGTTTAATTTTATTTTTAATTCTTGTTAATTATTTTTTACACGACTTTGTACTGAATCCCACTTGTCCCTATGTGTTTTGTGGTCGGCCCTGGTGGGCAGTAAAGAAAACATTATTATTATTATTATTATTATTATTATTATTATTATTAAGGCGGCGTGCTGGCAGTGTCGTTAGCGCGCCGGGCAAAATGCTTTGTGGCATTTCGTCCGTCTTTAGGTTCTGGGTTCAAATTCGGTCGAGGTCGACTTTGTCTTTTGTCTTTCTGGGTCGATAAAATAAGTACCAGTCTGAGT
>NC_069001.1:4597972-4600828 GCF_001194135.2 Octopus bimaculoides | reverse complement strand
CGGATTATTTTTATTGTTATGCATTATTTTTTTCCTTTTTTTTTTCTAAATATCCTTATCATCTCTTTTATCTCCCCCCCCCTTTCCTTTCTGGGAATCGATCGACCGTTGTTGGTGATCCTTGTTATTGCCTGTTGTTAATCTTGGTCTTCTCGCTGGTATTGTTGTTGTTGTTGTGCTCGCTGCGGTTATTGTCATAAAATGACGACGACGACGACGATGATGGTGATGGCAATGGCGGTGGTAGTGATGCTGCTGCTGCTGCTGCTGATGATGATGATGGCTGTGATGGTGATGATGATGATGATGATGATGGCGATGATGATGATGATGGCGATGATGGTGATGGGGGTGATGATGATGATGATGATGATGATGATGGTGGTGATGGTGATGATGGTGATGATGATGATGATGGTGATGACGACTACAACGACGACGGCGGCAACGTTGACGACGACGACGACGACGATAATGTTGATGATAATGATGGTGATGATGATGATGAAGGTGATGGTGATGACGATGATTTTTAACAAATTAAATCTTTCTGCTATGGACATAATTTGTGGGGAGGGGCTAAGGCGATGGCATTGACCCTCAGTACTCAGTTGGTACTCATTTTCTCGACCTCCGATAAGATGAAAGGCGAAGTCGACCCCGGCAGAATTTGAACTCAGAACATAAACGATGGACGAAATGCCGCTAAGCATTTTTGCCCAGCGTGCTAACGATTCTGCCATCTCGCCGTCTTAATAATAATAATAATAATAATAATAATAATAATAATAACAATAATAATAACACAAAAAAACTGTTAGATTCATTTCAACTTTTAAATTTGATTTGTCAGATTATTTTCGTCGCTTCGGAACCTGTTCACGGCATAAATTTAACAAATAGAATAAAACATAATAGGTAAGTGTCTGTCTTTAGCTAATTTCGAACCAGCCACGCCTGCATACCAGTGTGTCTATCTGTATATATATATATACGACAACGAGAGTTCCAGTCGATCCGATCAACGGAACAGCCTGCTCGTGAAATTAACGTGCAAGTGGCTGAGCACTCCACAGACACGTGTACCCTTAACGTAGTTCTCGGGGGACATTCAGCGTGACACACAGTGTGACAAGGCTGGCCCCTTCGAAATACAGATACAATAGAAACAGGCAGAAAGAGTGAGAGAGAGAGAGAGAGTTGTGGTGAAAGAGTACAGCAGGGTTCGCAACCACCCCCATTCCCCTGCTGGAACCTCGTGGAGCTTTAGGTGCTTTTGCTCAATAAACACTCAGAACGGTCTGGGAATTGAAACCGCGATCCTACGACCACGAGTCCGCTGCCCTAACCACTGCGCCATTGCGTCTCCATATATATATATATATATATATATATATATATCATGGACTCTCCCGTCGTTGGACGACATATGGGGGTTAGGCTATTTCTAGCCGAACAGCCACACACATGAAATGTCTATAGTGATCAAATGTTCACAGAACCTCATTCTCTCCATCCAATCGACTTTACCTGTACAGGTGCACCATGTGCCACACGTCAGGTGGTCATTTCTTTGCCAAGATACACACACACACATATGTATGTGTGTATGTATGTATGTATGTACGAATCTGTATGTGTGCATATATGTATATATATGGATAAATACACAGCTAGATATATTCTCATCCACACACATACACGCATTTACGTGCGCGTACATATAATCACCTGTATGAAAATCACAACTGCTAGTTTAAAACTGGCTGGAAAAAGAAGTCTGGCTTTGGTCAGGTTCGTCCATTTATAGGATCTCTGATTCTGAATGCATGTTGTATGAAACTAACAGTAGTAATGCTCTTACAGTAATGTCATATTTTGGTTGTATAAATTAACTCTTTATTCATGCTTGTTCGATCATTCTGTCTGTCTCTGTCTCTCTTTACACTCAAGCACACATACACACACACACATTTGTGTTGAGTGTGTACATACGTGCACATAGATTCGTGTGTGTACATATGTATAAGAATATATGTATAAGAATATATGTATATGTACATACATACATACATACATACATACATACATACATACATTCTTATATATATATATATATATATATATATATACAAACATATAAATATACATACACATACACACACATATATATATATATATTATATAGTCGGTCGCTGCGTTGCGGTATATACATAGAAATATACATAGATATGCGCACACTAACACACATGCATATATATATGTATATATATATGTATATATATATATGATATATATATGTATACATATATATATGTGTGTTTGTGTGTGTGTGTGGAGCTATTTCGATGAGAACAGTTTTAAAAATACGAAAGAAAACATACTTCATTACAAACAAAATCCCAAATCGACTAATTACACTTTCCCCTCTTTGTCTTTCCTCTCTTCCTCTCCCTCTGTTTCCCCCTCTCTTTCACTTTACTCCCTCTCTCTTATTCTTTTCGCTTTCTCTCTTTATTTCTTCCTGCCTTTCTCTTTTACCTCTTCTTTCCTACCCTTCCTCTTTGCCAATTATTATTTTTTTTTTTTTGATTTCTGTTTTATTTCCACATAGAATTTTCAATTGTTCTCTGCTGGATCGAAAAGGAAGTTATATTTTAGAAATCAGGAACAAAAAGTATTGATGAGAACCGGTGAGTCATGAGTTGGCCGTGTTCATAAAACCTGAGGACACTGACCGAAGCATTCACAGTTCGAATCTAGTGAACGCAATATTACTGTACTCGCTTCTTCCAAGTATAACTTCACCACAGTTTCTTTATCTCTCTGATATATATATATATATATATATATATA
>NC_069001.1:4595594-4597753 GCF_001194135.2 Octopus bimaculoides | reverse complement strand
CCACTACATTTATATTTTTTTCTCTCCTTTCTCTCTTTGTTTCTTTCTGTGTTCCTTTCTGTTGAAGAGCGGAGGCTCGAAACGTTAAAGACTTTCTCTATTCCCGAGCGTTAAACTAATACATCCATTTGTTGTTTACACAACCTGTCTTCGTCTGTTGTTTTTTTTCGTAAATTCTCCCATATATATATGTAGCGCAGAATCGAATATACCGGAGAAAATTCGTTGATAGCCAACGCTGCATAGAGAGAGTGGATGTCTAAAGCGAGTGCCCTTATGTAGAAAACGAACTCGGTTCCTAATAAATTCAAACGGTAACTTATGTCAGCAGCGGCCATTTTGGTTTCTTGGTCTTTCTTTGCTTTGAATTTGTGAGCTTAGCTTTATTGACAGGCAAAACTTTATGAATTGGATACACACAAATAGTTTAATTAGTTAATTCCGCATATCGTTTGTCATACGAAATATGAATCTGATATTGAATGAAGTAAAAAAATCGTCATTAGAATTGTTGATTTCGTGTAAGTAGTTTGGACGAAGAAGGGCGCGCATACAAGCATAGACGATTCATTGTATGATAAATAACTGTGAAGTAAAAATCACACACGATGTTGTTTGGACGAAGAAAAGGAGTTGTTTATGCTCTCCTATGGTTGAAGACCATATTGTATGAAGTTCACATTTGATTGTTCTTGCAAACATATCTCTCGGTTTCCTTTCGTTTGTTCTGTTCTGTTCATTAATTGTATAACCTTTCATTGATTCTTGCTTCCGTCCCTAAAACATCTATGATCCCATGACTTCTATTTTTGCCCCTGTCAACATACTTTTATCTTTCACGTTTGCACGAAAAACCCCCCCAAAGAAATAACAAATGAATAAAAGTATTATAAGACAACAATGCCAAACACAAATTCTTTAGAAATATTATTTTGATAAAAGAAAAACACCGCCGGATTTATCTATATACACATGTGTGTGCGTGTATAATAATAATAATAATAATAATAATGATGATGATGATGATGAATAGTAAACGATAGTGTTTGGAGTTCCCCTTTTGACAGCGGTCGTCTGCTAGATTAGTTGAGTCTTATCATCACGAACTCTGTCGTTGTCTTCATTGTCAACTTCGTGATGTGAGCCACAAAGATGGACGACATTCCAACAACTACAGTTACAACTACAACAACAATAATGATGATGACAATGATGATGGCGATGATGATAAAAATGATAGCAGGGAGGGGGAGGAGGAGGGTGATTTCTATATTTTTTTAATGATTTCTTTTATTGGACACAAGGGTGACAATTGAGAAAGTAACAATAAGGATAAGTATATCAATAACAATAATAGCAACAGCAACAACATGTGTCTATGTATGTATGTATGTATGTATCTATCTATCTATATATATATATATATATATATATATATAAACATACACACAAATTAATCATAAATTAATCTCTCTCTCTCTCTCTCTCTCTCTCTTATATATATATATATATATATATATAATATAATATAAGAATTTATCAAGTAGTCAGAGTGAAAAAACCCATAAGGAAAAAAACCCATCGTTTTTTTCCGTAAATATATATAATTTATATAAGGGCATTACTATATAGTAATGCCTCACGCTTAGAGGGACTTAATAAATCAAAACTACCACCAACAAAAAAGAAAATATATATATATAGCAATAACGTGGGGACTCCCTCTGCTGTAAAAAGTATTGGTCGTGGAAGAAGTTGGTGTTGTAGTTGCTGATGATGTTGGTGGTAATGGTAGTGGTGGTGGTGGTGGAGGTAGAAGTGATAGGGGATGTGGTGGTGATGTTGATGAGGGTGGTGATGGCGATAGTATAAAGGAGGGAGAAAGAGAGAGAGAACGAAAGAAAGGGAAAAGAGTGAGAGATCGAACAGTAACATAAATGAAAATTAAACCCAGTTTGATCAAAATCAGCCAATCCTAATCGATTAATCCAGAATACGTGTGTGTGTGTGTGCGTTTGTGTATGTGTTGTTTGTGGATTTCTCCATGTGAATGTATGTGTGTGTTTATATGCGTCTATGTGTGTGTTTATATGCGTGTGTGTGTGTGTTTATATGCGTGTGTGTGTGTGTGTTTATATGCGTGTGTGTGTGTGTTTATA
>NC_069001.1:4591460-4595584 GCF_001194135.2 Octopus bimaculoides | reverse complement strand
ATGCGTGTGTGTGTGTGTGTTTATATGCGTGTGTGTGTGTGTTTATATGCGTGTGTGTGTGTGTTTATATGCGTGTGTGTGTTCTGTGTTCTTTCTCTAAACCCGGTTTTTGTGACAATGGAATTATGAACAAGGTTCACACTCTCTCCCCCTCTCTCTTATTCTCTCCTTCTCCCTTGCTCTCTCTCTTTCTCTCTCTCTCTCTCTCTCTCTCTCTCTCTCTCTCTCTCTCTCTCTCTCTCTCCCTCTCTATGTTATTAGTTTGTATGTCTCGATGGACTGGTCAATTTGTTTATTCTTTACTCATTACTCTTTATTCTTTAGCTTCCTTAAACATCAACCTAGAACATTTAACCTAAAACTTCATTTTCATCAGTTTCGTCCCCCTACCCTCGTCTCTATCTCTCTGTCTGTCCGTCTCACTCTCTCTTTCTCTTTCAGTCTCTCTTCTCTCTTTCTCACTTCCGTACAATCACACACACACAAGCACGTACACGTACACACAAGCACGTATACGTACACACACAAGCACACACAAAAGTACACACACACACACACACACAAGCGCACACACACACAAAAGTACACACGCATAAGCACACACACACGTACATACACACACACACACACGTACATACACACACACACACACACACGTACATACACACACACACACACACGTACATACACACACACACACACACACTCATACTCTCACCACACCTTGCTCAATCTCTTTCTGTTTCCTTCTCCTTCTATCTCTTTCTCTCTCTCTATCTCACTCACGTACACACACATGCTCATAAGCACACTCACACAAACACCCTACCTTACTCATTTTCCTCTGCTTCCTCTCTCTTTTTCTCATCTTTGTTTACTCACTCACTCACTCGCTCACTCATACACTTTCACTCACCCCTTTCCTCCCCCTCTCTCACTTATAGATTCAGTTCCCCTTCCTCTTACCTCTTCTCATATTTGATCTCTCTATACCCGTGCATGTGCGACTGGGTGCAGGGCAGCTTAATCACTCATATTAAACATATCTGTTTGTGTGTATACATAAACACACATACGTGTATGTGAACATATATGTATATGCATCGACACACACACACACACACACACACACACACATATATATATATATATACACATACATATGTATGTGCATATATATATATATATATATATACACACACACATACATAAACACACATATATATATACATACATATATGTATAGATACAATATGTGTATATATATATATATATATATACGTGCGCGCGCAGACTCGTTACCAGCTCAAATATGCATGAGGCATATTCAAATGTTGGAACCCGTAAGAAAGCCATTCTCTGTATTTTGTGATGGAGAAAATTTCTCGCTGTGAACAAATGGGTGTAAATAAACCGAATCGGTTCGAAGCGTCGCCAAGCCAGGCAGATGGATGCTTGCATTTCGGAGCGGTTATTTCCTCCTCAGCATCACACACCGAGAAGGATAGGGAAACACATCGAATTAACGAGAGAGAAAGGGTAAGAGAGAAAGAGTAAGAGAGAAAATGAAAGAGTGAATGAAAGAGAGAGGGATCTTATATTCCCGTCATCGTACTGTGACTGGTTCTGCTAATCGGCGGCTCGCCCGTAAATAAAATACGGAATGAAAGCAGTGATGTGAATAAATACAAACTTGTTAGCAGTTCAAATATGCATGAGGCATATTCGATAACGTGAGAAAGCCGTTCAGTGTAGTTTTGTCATGGGGAATATGTGTATATATATACACACACACACACACACATAGACACCCACATATACGCCTACAAATATATGTATATACATGCATATATATATATGTGTGTGTGAGGGAGAGAGAGAAGGAAGAAAAACACATGGAACAAGAGAGCTTGGGTGACCAGGCTACAGTATAGCTAAGAGGATTCGAAACCGATATATGGAGAGACATATGCATGCATATATATATATGACTGTACGTATGTATAAATATATGTATCTATGACTGTGCTCGCGCATGTGTGTATGTACGCATGTGTCTATATAAATGTATGTATGTATGCATATATGCATAAACATATGTATATGAGCGTTTTGCTCGTGATCTTGTGGGAGTTTTTTTCCCCGAACCCCTTTTCATAAAAACGTAATTAACACTCCACTCAACCTCACATACCCGAAGAGGATTTTTTTACTCAGAGGTTATGTAAAGCCAAAGCTAATTTCAATGCCTTACAGTCCGATGATAGCTTAGCAGACCGAAGCTTCCAAGTCACTCTCTACAACGTTCTTATATAAGAATAATATCTATATATATGTATTAATTGAAGTGTACAGTATTATATAGTCATTACGGCTAATCTTACTACTCGGTTTCGCACTAGGGGTTCAACGGGTTGTTAGATAACAGTCCGATTATACAACTTGGCGCTCGTCAGAGAGGACAGTTATGGAATGAAATATGAAATGCCATCTCTGAAGAGCGCAGGGTTACATAATTGGACTGTTACCTAACACTCCGTTGAACAACGAGTGCAAAACTAAATATTAAGACTGGCTATAAGGGTTATATAATACTGTACACTTCGATTAATATACTTACTCTACTGACACTATATGAATGCATTTTTTCTGACTTATGGATTCTTCGGCGGCTTAGACACACACACAAACACACAAAAGACATATATATATATATATATATATATATATATATATATATACTTACATGTGGATGCATCTACACATAGTATTCATATACACACAGGCACATATACTTAATTTACTGCTTTTTTATACACAAACCGAGACAAACCAAAAAGATATCTTGTCGAACAGTAGTTATTTTAACGGAATACGTCTTGCAATCACCTAAGAGACATATCTACACAGTCGGACACTCCTAAACCAGTCGTTAAGTTGTTAAGTATCCCATTTCTGTGGGATCGATGTTAGATGGGTCGAAACAATTGTAGTGATGAATACACATTCTCATATCTTCCATCCATGTTTCGTCTCCCTCATTATCCAAGCACCCAACGAATACTGTGAGAGTGAACGTGCTTTACCGGTATGCTACCAGGTGTATACCATACGATTTATTATCTAATAAATGTTTATATATACATGTGTGTGTGTGTGTATTTATGTATATTTAATGCATGTCTAAGTGTATTTTGACAAAGATTTTGTTCAGGTTTATCTTGTTTTAAGAAAATATGCTAGCATGTAAGGAATTGCTCGAGCCCACTCTCGGCCGGGGCCTTTTTCACAGTCCATTACATGCTAGAACTAACACAAATAGACTTTCACCTCGCATCCTAAATTCAAACTCAATTTCTCTTCGGTAATTGTTTCCATATTTCTTCTCTGCCGAAAGAATCAGTCGTTAAGCAAAGTACACACCTTTTTCTGTGTGGCAAATTGGTATGCGCTGCATTTGTAATATGGAGTAGTTACATAGAAACAACGCGCGAATACACGGGCGTATGAAGATAGACAGGCAGAGAATCGCGCGCAAACACGCACAGAGAGAGAGGAAGGAAGAAAGAAAGAAAGAAAGAAAGAGTGATAGAGAGCATGTGTGTGTGTGGGGGGGATTGAAAGTGAAACGAGAAAAAGATATAAATACATACAAATGCCTGGTTTACATAGTTAAGTATGTATGTACATACATATGTATGTATGCATGCATGTATGTACGTATGTATGTATGTACGTATGTATGTATGTATGTACGTATGTATGTATGTATGTATGTATGTATGTATGAATGTATGTATGCATCTATCTATTTCTCTCTTTCACTGTCTCTCTCTCTCTCTCTCTCTCTCTCTCTGTATATATATATATATATATGTATATATATATATATGTATTTATATATACATACACACATTCATACATATACAATATATATACATGTATGTATATATATATATGTGTGTGTGTGTGTGTGTGTGTATGTGTTTTAAAAATTTAACAAAAACTTAACAAACGGGAAATTTTTCAAAGACATAACAAACGGAAAAGCCGGAGCAAACCCTGGTGGAACAAAATCCCATCCCAACCGTTGAGAAACTGACCGAGAAACTTGGATTTGGTCC
>NC_069001.1:4585981-4589891 GCF_001194135.2 Octopus bimaculoides | reverse complement strand
TATAAACATACATATATATATATATATACTTATAAACATACATATATATATATATATATACTTATAAACATACATATATATATGTATATATACTTATAAACATACATATATATGTATATATATATATATATATATACATACACACATATATGTAGCTATGTATATATATATATATATGTATGTATGTATAAATACACACATACGCCCGCGCACACAGACACACATATAAAATGAAACTTATGAATACGTTAAACGGAATTGTTAAACCCATATATGTGTGTGTGTGTGTGTGTGTAAGTAAGTATGCATTTGTGTTTGTACATATGTATGTATAGATGTTTGCATGCACGTCTGTATTTATGTCTGCATTCTTGTTTGTGGGAAAGATGAAGCCCTACTGACCGACGTAAAATGCATTATTAAAGTTTGTCGGGGCCTAATAAAGTACAGGCTTAGCTCTTCTTCGATCCTTGGTTATCTCGTTTCGCAACTAATGGCCCAGTTGTGAAACAAGTTCACCTAAATTTAAACCCAAGTCAACTCTGTAAACTAGCCCCTAATAAACCAGTTTGCAATACAGACAAGACCTGAAATTTTGGGGGATTGGGTTGTCGATGATGCCAGCCTCAGTACTCAATTGGTTCTTAATTTATCGACCCCGAAAGGATGAATGGCAATGTTGTCCTCGGCGGAATTTGAACGTAAAGACGGGCGAAATGCTGCTAAGCGTTTTGCCCGGCGTGCTAACGATTCTTTTTCTACTCTGAGCACAAGGCCATAAATTTTGGGGGAGGGGGTGCCAGTCGATTAGATAGACCCCAGTACGCAACTGGCACTTAATTTATCAACCCCGAAAGGATGAAAATCAAAGTCGACCCTTACGGAATTTGAACTCAGATCGCAACGACAGAAGAAATACCGTTAAGTATCCCTTCCGGCGTGCTAACGATTCTGCCAGCTCGCTGCCTTAAACTAATCTCTTATGATATACGTACAAACATATATAGAGACACACAGACCCACTCAGCGCACACACACACACGAACGCACGCACGCACGCACGCACGCACGCGCGCACAAGAAAAGGAGATAGCAAGAGAATAACACGATTTATCTTATGTACTTCATTAGTTTACTGCTGTTTCCATTATAGGATGTGTGTGTGTGTTGCAAAATTACTTTCAAACTTGAAGAGACTACTGACTTTATGTTTGTTTTTTTCATTAAGTTCTCAAATTTTCCTCAGAAAATACGAAAAATTTGATTGAAAGGAATGAGAGAATCAAAGTGGAGGATAACCGAATACAAACAGTTTGAATATTGTCTTCTTGAATGGAAGAATGGATGAATGAACGAACAAACGAAGATATGAATGAAAGAATTACTGAATGAATAATTTAAACGTTCAAATGATAAAAATACATAAATAAATTAACCAGTTATTGATTGATGGAATATATGAATAACCGAATGATATGTTCCATAAAAATCAGAACTTTGTAAGTCTCCTGGTTGGAAGAGAATAAATGAATGAAGGGCATAAATGAATAGACAAATGATTGAATGACAGGATTGATGAATAACCGAATGGTGTGTTCTGTAAAAATGAGAACTTACAAGGCTTGACTGGAAGGGATTGTTACATAGGAACATATTCAGAAATGTCGGACTCTCGTATGAATAGACAAAATAAAAAAGATATGTATGTATGTATTTGTGTGTGTGTATATATATATATATATACCGATGAAAGAGGGAAGTGAGTGAATGAGTTATGGCGGCCATGTTAGATTTACACTTTGATCTAAATTAAACGCTCAACATTGCCACCCAGATAAGAGAAAAGACAAATAAATGATAAAAAAAACAATAATAAATAAAAGAAAACAAGGAAAATAAATTTTAAGAGAACTCTGGAAATAAAATGCAACAAAAACACAACAACGACAATATATCTAAAAATATAAAACAGCAGAAAACTATTAGAGGAAAAAAGGCCCCACAAGATCACGAGCAAAAATGCTCATGTACATATGTTTACGCATATATACATACATATATTTATATAGACACATGCGTACATACACACATGCTTGAGCACAGTCGTAGAAACATATTCATACATACGTATATTCATATATATATATATATATATATATATATATATATATATATATATATATATATATATATATATATATATATATATATGCATATGTATAGTCATATATATACATTCATGCAAGCATATATAATTCATGCATACATACATATATTCAAAGATACATAAATGTCTTATACACACACACACACACACATATACAGACAAATGCACAAATGCATATGCAGAGATGCACGCACATATATATACAATATATACAGATGCATGCGTAGACAGGCATAGATCCACGCGTACACATACATTTTTACACATGCATAAATGCCCATATATATATATATATATATACTTACATACATTCATACGCATGCATAAAAACAAGGGAGAGAAGCCATAACAATAACTAAACAATACTGCAAAAAAACAAGAGAACTTGCACTGATGCATTCGACCATGGAACAACAATGCAGGCAGCCAACCAGCCTGAGCAACTAACCAGCCAACCGACCAACCGACCAGCATAAAAAACAAGTGAACTGTGACTTGAAGAACAAACAGTATCAACAAATAAATATGGCGAATAGAGCAGACATTGCAAAAAAAAAAAACCTCGACCGGAAGCCATGAAGCAGGAGTTTCGTAGACTTCCGGTGACAACAAATAATCCTTGATTCTCAACGTTGAAAATTACGACTGCAACAACAACATCAACGTCAGTAATTTCGTCTCTCACTCACGTTATTGATTTTGGCGAATCTTAGGGTAAAGTGAGCTTAAGGGCCCATACTGACCCGTTTGCTTTCTTGTGTTTCTAGTTTTCTGTTGTTGTTGTTGCTGTTTTAACTCTAGGACCTTTGATAGAAATTGCTGAAAGTTCATGCAGTGGCAAAAACACAAACAAACAGCAAAAAATGAAAGAGAAAGGCTTTGCAGGACACTGCTTATATCCTGTGTACTTTTAATACCGTAAAAATGGTATCACAAAAACAAACGAACTAAAAAAAAACTTTATAACACCTAAACAATATAAATAAGCTATAGCGAGAGACGAACAAACCCAAGGAACAATCGATGAAGTTTGAAAGGAGGATTGTACCATAGCAATAAATGTGGTCACTACGTTGGTACTTTATTTTATCGACACTGAGGGAATGAAAAGCAAAGTCGATTTCGGTGGGATTTGAATTGAGAGCGTAAAGAGCATCTGAGCATTTTGTCCAACGGGGTAAGGATTCTGATAGTTCACCAATACTACTACTACAACTACTACTGCTACGTGGCGCTGGTGTTGGTGTTGGATCCAACACCAACACCAGCGCCACGGCCATCACAACCACCACCATCATTATCACAAGCAACACTACCAACAAACTAACGAATCGAATAAGCAAATTCAATTTTGTGTTCGTTTAAGATGATACATGAAAAAGAAGAAGAAAAAAGAAATAGACAGAAGTTCAAACAACAACAACAACAACAGCATCAACAGCGAAATAATACGGACAAGAATAGATACACATGAAGGTTTGTGAGTGAAATATCTAACGGTCAGTGTTTTCATCAACAATGTAGGATGGTGGAGGAGGAGAAAAGAAGTAGGAGGAAGAAAAAGCAGGACGTAGAAGAGGAAGAGGTGGTCTGTTATTCAACGTTGATCGTTGACATAAGCGGCTGAAATCAAATCTCTTGCTTATTAAAACTGAATGATGGCAGCCAACGGTTGTGTTAGCTTTTCATTTCAGTTTGTTGGCCGTCGATCGTGCCAGTAAAGCGCCCAGCCTGTTGCAACAA
>NC_069001.1:4585292-4585971 GCF_001194135.2 Octopus bimaculoides | reverse complement strand
AGGGGGTGGGGTGCGGGCGGGGTAGAAGGCTTGGTGGGTGGGGGTAATTGGGGGATGAGGGCGTTGGGGGGTCAGCCTATACCGTATCAGTGATTAGATCTCACGCGCACACATTCAGACATACATACACACACACACACATATATCAGATATATATGTGTATATATATATATATTTATACATACACATCCAAACACAGGTATATAAGCCTGCGTATAAAAAGGTCAGTGTTTATCGTGTCGTTGATTAGAAAACGAGCACACGAGTGTACGTGTGTGCTTATGTGTTGTGCATGTATGCAAGTGTATACATAGTGTGTGTATGTATATATATATACGTGTGTATGTGTGTGAGTGTGTATATATATGTAAGTACGTACATATGCATGTATAAATGCATATGTACATGTATACATGTATATATATATATATATATATATATATATGAGAGAGAGAGAGGCAGACATGCTTATGTGTATATATATATATATCTGAATATATATGTATACATATGAATATATAAATATATGTCTATCTACCTGTATCTCTCTTTCTCTCCCACCTCTCTCTCCCACCTCTCTCTCTCTCTCTCTCTCTCTATATATATATATATATATATATATATATATATATAGTTCAAAAAAACAATAACAAAAAAACAACAAAGTGAGGATATATAT
>NC_069001.1:4581468-4582948 GCF_001194135.2 Octopus bimaculoides | reverse complement strand
AAAAAAAAAAAAAAAAAAAGAAGACAGTTCAGTTTTATTTTCCTTCGTTTGAAAATAATTCGTGGACGTGCTTATTTACGCTATCGACGCTGCTGCCATCATCTCTCTGTGACGTGCACCTCTGCTTATTCCGAGGCAGCCATTTTGCAACGCTGTAAATATTGCATATGGAAATTTGCCAAACCTATGTAAACAGTTAAGAATGTCTAAAGACGAATATTTCATCTTTGCCCGGTGATGGGGGTAGACCCTCAGATAAAGCCTTCTGTTAGTAAAACTGAAACAAACTAACAAAAACATCTGTATTTTCATAAGGTAATCCCGTAAAAAATCCACTTTTCTATGGTGCTCCTGACATAAGCACCCTTTCGCTGCAACATCTATTTAAAATGTTTGTTTCTAATTTAAATGTGAGGCCAGCATTTTTTATGGAGAGGTGTTTTAGTCGATTACATCAACTGTATTACTGAAATGGTATTTCATTTTATCGACCTCGGGGGTAAAAGATGGGGGATAAAAGATAAAGTTGACCTCGGCGGGATTTGAACTCTGAGAATATAGAACACCGAAAGTAATTTCGCAAGGCATTGTGGTCGACGATCTAAGGATTCTGTCAGATTACCACCTTTATAAGCAACAACAACAAAAAAAAAAGTAGCAATAATAATTCTCTCTACTACAGGTACACGGTCTGAAATTTAGTGTATGTGAAATTTATTCTGAATAAAACAGAAAGGAAGTGAAAAGGACCTTCTACCTAATTCTTATGGAAAGACGCGGGTTCTGTCCGTGCGGGTTCTGTCCGTGCGGGTTCAGAACAAGATTTCGTATTGTGTTTTATTAATATTCCTCCGGAAATCTATTCCATCCGAATATTTATATTTTTTTCAAATGTACTTTGTGTTGTTTGGATGATTTATTTTGTGTCGTGATATTCTGTTCGTAAGTGATGTTTATAAGAGATCCATTAATTTGTTTAGTTGCCTAGTTAACAATTTCTTTCTTGTTCGTGTCGGAGACGGTCTTCTGACTGTTAGCGTGTGTGTGTGTGGATTAAGTTGCTCTGAGATTTTATGTTGGTGGTGCCTGTAGTATATGTATTAATAGTAGTAGTGGTATTGGTAATGACAATATTGATGGTACTAATACAGCTGCCATTGCAAGTAGTGTGGATGCACCGTAACCTGAGTAATAATAATGATGATTTTATTTATTTGCCACAAGGGTGAAGGATGAGGGCTACAATACAGAGATAGACATAAAGTGTGGGGGTTTACATATAATAATGAAATGATAAAAAATATTTTTTTAAATAATGATAAAATAATAATAATAATAATATCATTTTCGTCGTAATTCCCAACATGCAGAGATATAACACGTATGTGAATCCGAGGAATCTGTTCCGAATAACGAGTTTGGCATTGAGAAAAGAAACAGCTTGGAATTTCTACGTGTGTGTCTGTGTGTGTGTGTGTGT
>NC_069001.1:4579785-4581458 GCF_001194135.2 Octopus bimaculoides | reverse complement strand
TCTACGTGTGTGTCTGTGTGTGTGTGTGTGTGTGTGTGTGGAGGGGGGTATAAATGGGATGTGGAAGGGGGTGGACGGTTCAACAGTATTTCTAACAGTAAAAATTTGTAAAATAGTTCCGTTTGATGATGTAACTAACAAGCATGCTCATTTGGTTTGTTTCTTTTATTATTATTATTATTATTATTATTATTATCATTATTATTATTATTATTGTTGTTGTTGTTATTGTTAAGGCAGTGAGCTGGCAGAATCGTTAGCATGCCGGTCGAAATGCTAAGCGGTATTTCGTCCGTCTTTACGTTCTGAGCTCAAATTTCACCGAGGTCGACTTTGCCTTTCATCCTTTCGGGATCGATAAGTGAAGTACTAGTTGCGTACTGGGGTCAGTCTAATCGACTGGCCCCCTGCCTTGTTCCTTGTTTCAGGTCTTGTTCCTATAGTCGAAAGGATTATTATTATTATTATTATTATCATCATTATTATTATTATTATTATTATTATTATGTAGGCGGCGTGGTGGTAGAGTTGTTAACGTGCTGAACAAAATACTTGGCAGTATTTTGTCCGTCTTTATGTTCTGAGTTCAAATTCCACCTAGGTCGATTTTGCTTTTCATCCTTTCGAAATCGATAAATTAAGTAGCAATTTCATCCACCTTTCAGGAAACTGACCAGAAGGCAACACTTCCCTCTCTACCCTTATTTTCATCACTTGGAGAAGTTGATCAGGGATTGGCCAAAGAGAAAAGGGCTTGTCTTCAGCCTCTTTAGTCTCGTTCACCATACAATCTCTCCCACCATGGCCTCTGCCTCTCGGACCCACTGAACGGCGTTCGTCCCTTCGTGTCCAAGAGCACGGGCCTTAGCTCTAACAACGCAAAACCTGGTTGCACTTGGCTCAACACACAAAATGCTACCTAAGACACTGAAAGAGGTTGGAATTGAAACTTGCTTTGTCGACCTGCAGAAAAGTAAGGGGTGGTGGTGGAATTACAGAGTCTTGATAATTCCAACCAACGTCACGCATCACCAGAGAATGAAATGCGAAGATTAAACCCCCTACAAAATTAAATGGAAATCTCACCATTATCGGCATCATCGTCGTCGATATAATCTTGATCAGTGTTTTTATCGTCCTCCTCTTCATTATCATCATCATCGTCGTCCACATCAACTTCATCTTCATCCTCGTTATCGTTATCCTCCTCGTCATCATCCTCATCGTTATCCTCTTCGTCATCATCCTCATCGTTGTCGTCGACATCATCATCGTCATCATTATAGTCGTCGTCGTCCTCTCCTCCTCCTCCTCTCCTCCTCCTCCTCTCCTCCTCCCCTTCCTTCTCCCTCCTCCTCCTCATCATCATCATTGAGGTCGTCGCCGTCATCTTCATCATCGTCACCACCACTGTCGTCATCCTAATCGTCGTCGTCACAAACGAGAAAAGCAAAAATCGCGAAGATGAACAGAAGAAGAACAACAACAACAGCAACCACAACTACAACCATCAATAGCAACCAACAACTGTTGCATTCAATACGTACAATATGCTCCCCCCTCTCTCTACCACCACCACCACCACCACCTACTGCCACTTCCAAAATATTACAACCGATGTAGCTTTTGAGCCATGCTGGAGCAGGAGGTTTGGCAACTGAGTTGACCTTCAA
>NC_069001.1:4576030-4576843 GCF_001194135.2 Octopus bimaculoides | reverse complement strand
TATATATATATATATGTGCATGTATGTAGCAGGATTGCAAGACAAACGATGATGCATAAACGGAGACAATAAAGCATAAAATTTTTATCCCTACCCTACTTCAGTTTTATGGCTTTCGTTTTAAGCATCGCTTACTCTGGCTCAAGTACCTAGAGCTCTTCCTGGTGCATACCGGTGTGTTTAACCTTGTGTATATATATACACACATGCATACACTTGTGAGCAGACAGACACGCGCATACGTACAGAAACGTAATGATAGATAAATCCACAGCCGTTTTTTTTCATATCATTTATATTAAATTCTCAGCCGTTGCCTTTAAATGGGTGAGTGTACGTGCTTGTGTGTCTGCGTATGTATGTATGTATTATCTAGGTAAGTATGTGTGTATGTGTGAGTGTATATATATATATATACATAATTACATGGCGATTTTTTTTCTTCCTCCGTCTTCACTTCTTTGGACTTTCCTATGTTTCCGACGAAGAGCCCCGCTCGAAACGTCAAATTCTCTTTCTTTCCTTTCCCGAGCGTCCAGTAACACAACATCTGTATCACGTCCTCGCGTTGTTGTTTTTTGTTGTTTTTATGATTAACGAAGGGAAAAGACAGTGAGTTGAGAAACCTTGGAGAGGCAAAGTGATCGTAACTTTATGTCGTCGTCGTCGTCGTCGTTGTAGTAGTAGTAGTAGTAGTAGTAGTTGTTAAAGGAGAAGGAAAACGGAGAAAAAATATATATATATATATATATACGACGGGCTTCTTTCCAGTTTCCGTCTACCAAATGCACTCACAAGGCTTTTGGTCGGCTC
>NC_069001.1:4574899-4575321 GCF_001194135.2 Octopus bimaculoides | reverse complement strand
TCTCTCTACACACATATATATGTATATAAATATGACGTACTGTACCCCATATATGTGTATATATATATATATATATACACACACACACATATATACATATGCATATATATATATATATATATACGTGAGTGTGCATATGGCTGGATGTAAATATGTATATACATACATGTATATATATATATATCTTATATATGCTGTGTGTATGTATATATGTATACGCACACATACACACACACAAACCTATCTTTGTCACCTTTTTTTCTCTACCTCTTCCTCATCCTCCACTTGGTCAGCCTGTCTTTATATTTCCACCTCATCCCACTTTTACCTCGCCCCCACTACAACCACAACAAAAACCCACCACCACCGCCGCCACCACCACCATCATCACCTCCCACACACCTCACATCATCCTCCTTCTC
>NC_069001.1:4569803-4573863 GCF_001194135.2 Octopus bimaculoides | reverse complement strand
CAGCAACGGGGTATTTTTGTTTATATATCTGTCTGTATGTATGTCTGTGTGTAAATGTGCTGGTTTGTATGTTTTGTTTTATGCATGTATTCTCATGCATATAGTTGCATATCTAGACATGCTTATATATATTTAAATGATAAACACCTGGAAAGTTTTACAGATTTTTACAGTTCAAGTGATGGATTGGATCCGTAGTCTTCGAATTAGCTTCCTCGTTTCTGGTTTTGAGAAGCCTAACTTCTCAACCATCTATTTATGATTATATATATACATACATATGCACATATGTATATGCATGTATGCGCGTACGTAAGTATGCATGTACGCAGGCTAGTATCTTTTCTTCATCATAAGGACTGTAAACCTGGGGGGGTTTTTTGGCGGTTAAACAGATCAATGACAGCAATGAGCCAGTATTAGATTGTATTCCAATAGATCCGTTACAAATTGGGGTGGGGCGAAATGTTTCCATCTGCCATGCTTAATCTGATAACAAACAGATGGAAAAGAACTCGTGTACTACAAGACTGCATTGATGGAAATTCTTCTCTCGATATGCAAAGGCAAAAGGATATAAATCCGTTTGTGATAATTATCGTGGCATCGGTGTCATGGAGTCGATAGGCAAGGTTTTTATCCAAACCGTTGCTGAAACAGTTAATGAAAGACATCTGCCCCTCAGAGCCTCGAAAAATAAAGAACAAGAAAAACAAAAGCCGATTTGTTCTATGAACATTTAGGTGTACCGTGGATATGATTTTTATTTTCGAAACCACTTCAAGACAGGAGCTTTGGTTTTCATGTCAGATCTTGGTTGACTTAACAGAGACCCTAGGCGCAGTTTATAGAGAGAAGGTGTGTGAGTAAAATTCATGGGAAGCGGGATCGTCTCCCAAAATTTATGAATATGAATTTATGAAATCACACCCTAAATTAAAGACTCCGGTCATATACATCGGACAGCTTTTGGATGAAATTTCTATAGAAATTAGAGTTAAATAAGATACTGTAGTAGCTCCTAGATTGATCCCATTTCTGTACTTAATGGTTTTCACGATTGTGGTATAGGTAACCATTATTGGAAAGGTCTGCGATTTGAGGAGATTCAACTGCTACTCTAAGACAATCAAAACTAATATTCGTGAATTGCTTAATGAAAATGCTACAGACTTTGTTGCTCAAACTGACAACGACTTGTAATTTATAACGGACCGATTTCCGGCAGCGTGTGTTGCTCGAAGATAAACGTAATATTCACTCCCACAACAATTGGTCTAACAGCTTGCAAGGACGCTGCCATAAACAAAACACAAGTTTACGAGTGGTTTTCACGCTTTAGGAATGATCACTTGTCGATTGAAGACCAACCTTGCTCAGGACGACCGGTCTACTTCCCGAACGAATGGAAACATCATGAAAATTCATGAACTGATTTTGGAGGACCGTCACTGAACAATTGACGAGCTTTTTGATATGACTGGTGAGTCTTGGAGTTCCTGCCAACGAATTTTTGAGCGAGGAATTGCGAATGAAAAGAGTTGCAGCAAAATTTGTGCTTCGCTTGCTCATGGAAGATCAAAAGCAGTCACAACTGAATTGTGTGTCGCGAACTGAAAGAACAGTTGGAAGTTGATTCGGACCCTTTTTTTTTCGAAGGTCATCACTGGTGACGAAGGCCAGAGCTACGGAATTTGAAGATGTGGAAGAGATGAAGAAAAAAATGATGCAGGCGTTAAAAGGTATCACTTTGCAAGAGTTCCAGCACTGCTTCGAACAGTGGAAAACGCGTTTGGACCGACGCATTGCTTCAAATGGAGAATACTTTGAAGGCGATAAAAGTGTAAAACATGTAAAACTAAGTGAAAGAAATAATATTGCAAAATTCCGGTTTCTTTTGAGTACCTCTTTGTATAATCTCAACGCAGTTTTTTTTTTTTTGCAACATTTTAACATTGTCTTAAAATAATCTACGTAGTTTTTATATAACATGAACGCTGTTTTACAAGTTATTACGTTTTTTACATTAACATTTTCTTTGATGCCTTACACAGTCTTACATGTTTTTTTTATATATTATTTTACGCTGTCTTATATAATATATGTACTCTGACACGCTTTTAAACATAGCTTAGGCAGGCAAGATAGTTTTAAAAGGCTGTACATATTTTTACGTTTTAACGTTGTTTTAAAATACTTAACGTTGTTGTGTGTTACTTTAACGCGCGTTCGACATTTTAACGTTTTTAACGGTATCTTAACACTCTCTCTACACCTCTTTACGTAGTTTTACAGGTTTTCCCTAACCATTTTAAGACATTTTTTACTCAAAGCATTTTTTAAGCATGTTAGCTATCTTCTGTTTATTTCGTGTCTATTTACATTGTTTCCTCATTGCTTGAAAAGATTTAAACACACTTTTGTTATACAGTTTGATATAACAATTATTTACGATGTTTTCATAGTGTATTTGAAGTTCTTATGACTTCTTTATACTAGCTTTACATTGTTTATAAAGCATGTTCTCCATACAATCTGTTTATAAAGTATAATTTAAAGTTTATACTGTGATTACATGACCGGTTTTGCATTCCTATGTATTACATTTTACAAATTTTAACGATATATCTTTTTTAATCTTGCTTTCCCAATCCTTACGATTACATTTACGATAGTCTCTCGTCTGTTTGAACACGGGTTTTATTCTTTATTGATTTTGTTTTCGCGTTGATTTTGCGCAGTTAAGTTTCATTGATGTTTTTTTACAATTATTTTACATTTCAACAATGATGTCTCCTGTCTTTATAACGGTTTTTACAAGAACTCTTTGTTTTACAAGAACTCATTGTTTTTACGCAATTTTCTAATTTATTTTGCCTTTAATTTTTATAAACTGCTCTGGAAATATTTAATTTTGTCTCACATTGTATTTTTCGTTTATTTTACTGTCTTTGGAGTTGTTTTACCAACTATCTTATCGATTACTTTTGTAACAAATGTAATATTTTCCATACTATTTTAACGCTACCCTGTCAATTTATTGACACATACACACGCACATACATGTATATATATATATATATATATATACACGGATATTATACTATGGTAATATTGACTTTAAATACCGTTTTAGAATTGTTTTGCCAAATGTACGTTTTATGGAGATTTAACGTAATTTCTGTTCTGATCCTAAAATATTTCTACACAATTTTACTATATCTTCATAACTGTTTTCGCGCTTCATTGATGTGGCATATATAACTGTTTTACTGTTACATATCTGCTGTTCTTATAAATGTTTTAACACTGTATTTACGCTCTTTTATAACTGTTTAATATTCCTCTAATGCCGTTTCTATAACTGTTTTAATCTTCGATTTACTGTTTTATTTAGGCAGTAGGTATATATATGCATGCATGTATGTGTATATATATATATATATATATGCATGTATGCATGTATGTATATATATATATATATATATATATATATATATATATATATATATATGAATGCATGCATGTATATATGTATCCATGTAGGCATGTATGTATGTATGTAGACTGTCCTTAAATAATTATAAAGGTTCCCCTCTTATTGAATACATACACAAATATCAGTTCAAGGAATACTGGTTTTAACATTCCTATCGAAACAACTGTTACGTGTTAGCATAACAGGTCGGATATTGTTGTTTGGGACAACAAGAAAAAAATTATGTACAATCGTTGAGGTCAACTCCGGGTCGACCAAAGCCTTGTGAGTGGATTTATAAGACGAAAATTGAAAGAAGCCGGTGGCATATATATGTGTGTGTGTGTGTGTGTGTGAGTCTAAGTTTGTCACCCACCACCACTTGTCAAACGGTGACGGTGTGTTTATGCCCCGCAACTTAGCGGTTCGGCGAAGAGACCGATAGTATAAGTACCAACATTAAGATAAAAAAGAAAAAATGTACTGGAGTCGATTCATTCGACTAAAATTCTTGAAGGCAGTGCTCCAGCGTGGTTGCGGTCTAATGACAGAAACAAGGAAAAGGTAAATGACATATACACA
>NC_069001.1:4568950-4569424 GCF_001194135.2 Octopus bimaculoides | reverse complement strand
AAAAAATTATGTACAATCGTTGAGGTCAACTCCGGGTCGACCAAAGCCTTGTGAGTGGATTTGGTAGACGGAAACTGAAAGAAGCCCGTCGTATATATGTATATATATATGTATGTTTGCATGCATGTGTGTGTGTATTTGTGTGTCTATGTTTGTCCTCCCCAACATTGCTTGATAACCGATGCCGGTGTGTTTACGTCCCCGTAACAAAGAATAAGTCCTGGGGTCGATTTGCTCGACTAAAGGCGGTACTCCAGCGTGGCCGCCGTCAGATGACTGAAACAAGTAAAAGAATAAAAAAAAAATATGCAGATGCTGTTATTTAGCCACGCCTGATGTGGGTCCTTGATGATTGAATCCGATCCACATTTATAAACCATCAAACACACTCATACATATGCGCTTTCATACCCATACATTAATACTCGCAGACATATCCAAGCAGATACATAAACACACGTTTACCCCCCCCCC
>NC_069001.1:4568683-4568940 GCF_001194135.2 Octopus bimaculoides | reverse complement strand
CCCCCCCCCATCCATACATTTATTCATGCATACATACATACATACATACATACACACACACATATATATATGTATATGTGTGTGAGTGTGTACTTGTATGTATGTATGTATGTACATGTAGATGGATAGAAAGAATGATAGGCATATAGATAGATATCATACATATACATATATATGCATATTTATATATGTATATATATATATATATATATCTGCCTATCTATCTACCTACATATATATGTGTGTGTGTGTGTGTG
>NC_069001.1:4567731-4568673 GCF_001194135.2 Octopus bimaculoides | reverse complement strand
GGATGGATAGAAAGATAGATTGATTGATTGATAGATATACACATACATACATACATGCATATACATACACAATATAAGCAGACGTACCTTAATTCTCATTCATGTGTATTTGTTACCCCTCACCAACCACTCCACTCCCCCCAACTTTCTGCTACCGCCATTCCATCCAATCTCTTCAAGCCACTCATACTCCAGTCCCACCCCCTACCCCATCCTTACTCCGTCACTCCACTCCACTCTACTCCTCCACTCTCCATCTCTCACCCCTACCCCCAGCCCATCTCATTCGTTCTCCATACACCCTTGTTCTTTTTTTTTTGGATTCATTCTCTTCTTACCACCCTTCACCCATCCCGTCTCTCTCTCTCTCTCTATCTCTCTCTCTCTCTCTCTTTCGCTCTCTCTTACACTTTCTTCTTTTCTCTTTATCTCTCCCCCCCCTCTCTGTATGGGTTTGTGTGTTTATGCGTGTTTTACATGTGTGTGTGTGTGTAATATGCATGTAAAATAATGCATAAAATATGTGTATATATAAAAACGTGTATATATATAAAAATGTGTATATATATAAAAATGTTTGAGTGTATATATATATATATATGAAAGCAATGTTCGTATGTGTGTGTATGTGTGTGGATTTTTGAGTGTATATGAAATATATAAAGTTATGTTATTTAGGGGTCTGTACATGTGTGTGTATGTATGTGTCAGTATGTATATATATATATATATATACATATATATATATATATATAGTATATAGTATATATGTGTATGTATATGAAATTATATATCAAATATAATGTATGATATTTATGTGTATGTGTATGTGTATATGCTTGTGTACATGTGTGTGTGTGTGGCTTTTTGTGTGTATATGAAATATATAAAAATTATATAATTTAATGTTTGTGTACGTATGTGTCTGTATGGAGGTGAAAA
>NC_069001.1:4559667-4563132 GCF_001194135.2 Octopus bimaculoides | reverse complement strand
ATATATACACACACACAGATATGTATATATTATATACATATATTATATACATATATTATATATATATATATAGATAGATAGATAGATAGATAGATAGATAGATAGATAGATAGCTATGTATATGCATGTGTATATATATATGTTGACAGGTAACGACCAGAAGTTTTCAATACCAAGACAAAGTTCAATAGTGAATCCGATCCGCATTTGTGGCCCTGAGCTTTCCACGTCATGGCGAGTCCAGAGTCATTGTCTACTGGACCAGCCTAATTACACACACACATTACGAATCCAAACATATATACACACTCACACGACAAGCACACACTTATATACACACACACACATGGGCACACTGATATACGTATGTGTATGTATGTATATATTTGTATATAATTATATATACATATACACATACACAGAATCCTTTTTCCATGAAGTTTCTGCAAGCCCTATAAAGCCTTAAACCTGTTTATTTTGAATACCATTCGCGAGAGAGACGTTAGTCTTTAGCTTCATAAACTTATGGAGGACCATATCACCCATAGAACAAATGTTAAGATTTCGGCATTGACACAAGTGAGAAGTTTTATGTATGTCTGTACTGGGAAAATTTCTATTTCTATTGTCTCTGGAAGCTGTAGCCCTCTTGCTGAAACGGTTATCACTTGATAGCTATTTATCTTAAAGATCTTATGATAACTATGCTTCATAGAGTATTGATTCAGATACTCCTGGCAATAATGGAATGAATATATATACATTATAGGAAGAATTATACCATATAATGTTTCGTTTCCTGCTTCTAATGTTTTTAGTATTGGTATACTAACGTGTATACTTTCTGGTGTGTATACTTTGAATCTACTGTCTTTTACTACGTTATGGTAATAATGAGAAACAAAGTTAGCTGCTTCTTTATTAAAGAATATATTAGATATACTAATATTAGTCTTCGTTTGTAAGGATTATTAGTAGGTCTGGTAAAGGAGCAGTCTTTTTAGTACGGAAATATGCTATATCTAAGAAATTAACTATATTCAGATTCGAATTGCTCACCATCGTAAAAATAGCGTTGAAGATAGGGTTGTACATCTTAGATTTTTTTATCTTACGAAGCGACTCGACTATTTAGAGGTCGGCATTTACCGTGATGACAGGCTAGTTTTCAGATTTATGAATGGTCATACAGGGATACGGTTAAGGAGTTCATTGATATAATAAAAAACTTAAATTTGGTGTCCACACAGTTTCCTTCGAACCAGGAGCTATTGTAGAAGACACTTGCCCCAAGTACTACACAGTGGGACTGAACACGAAACCACGTGGTCTCACAACGATCTGCTTAGCTACAAAGCCATGCCTGCGCCATGCCTTCACCACGGAGCCAAACATTCTCTGATTTTTCACAGATTGTACGTAGGAAAGAATGATGGGCAGAGTTGTACCACGATGGAATGTAATACGGTTCGTTTTCGTAGACGATTCCTGCACTGCGTAGAACACAGCTCCAATGCCAGATGTTACGTATTCACACACACACACACACACACACACACACACACACACACACACACACACACACACACACACACACACACACACACACACGCCAATAGATAGATTGACATACATACATACATACAAACCTATATAGATAGAGATAGATAGACAAACAGATAAACAGACAGAATGATAGATGGATAGACAGATGAATAGAAAGGAGGACAGACAGATAGACTAATATACATACATACATACATACATACATACCGACAGATAGATAGATAAGCAGATAGACAGATCCATAGAGAGATAAACAGATAGATTGATACCTACATATATACATAGACAGAGAGATGATGGATATATAGATAGATAGATAGATAGACAGACAGACCTAACCATAATTTTTCCACATTCTTCCATTCATGCACCTCATTAAACAAATAAACTTTATACATTTTCACTCCCATTTCATCTCTCTCTCACCCCCTCTCCATCTCTCTCTTTACTTTCTCTCTCTTTACTCTCTCTCTATCTGTCTCTCTCTCGTTCTCGCTCTCTCCGCTGCTCAGCATTCTCTTGTTTCTGAAAAATATCTCTCTTTAATTCCTCCTGGTACCAGGCATTCTTCAGTTTTTTTATTCTGCATTTTTTGTCTTTCTTAACTGAGCACAATGTGAACATTCAGGCAAGGAAGAAGCAAACTTTCAATTTGTAGAAACCTCTGTGAGTGCGCGCCTGTGTTTATGCGGTGTGTGTGTGTGTACGTGTGTGTATATATGTTTATGTGTATATACATACATACATATATATATATATATATATATATATATATATATATATATATGTATATATATATCTTTAACTATCCATCCATCTGTGTATGGTGTGTGCGTTTATTTGCAGCTCAAAGGATCTTTAACTCTTATTTCTAGCAATGTAGGTGCTAGCCTGCACCGTCAGTTACAATTAGGGACAATTGAATTTTTCATTTTTGGCTTTATCTATCTATCTATCTATCTATCTATCTCTCTTCTCTCTCTCTCTCTCTCTCTCTCTCTGTATATATATATATATGGAATAAAAACTCAACAGAGGACAATAAAACATTCGGGCAGATACACGATACAAAGGCGGACAAGAGAGACAACAATTAGAAGGACAGGAAAAAAAAGACAGGTCATTCGTGGCTTTCTTTCCTCAGTCCAAGTTCAAGAAGTCATGACCATTTCGGGCAGTTGCACTTGAGATGGTTCGATCTGATTGCCCCCCAAAAGTCTAAGCTAAGAGCGTTAGACCCCTTTGTAAGAAAGCTAGCGAATGTGTACGGTAACTAAGACAAAAATACGAACAAACGAAAAATCAGAGAACATGGTACACAAAAACAACAAAAAATAACAACAGGTGTCTTTCGACTGAGAACGAATCAAATTGAGCTGGCGTGTGTGAAGTGAAAGCCTAAAGGCAGGAACATAGGAGATGGACGTAAGAGTTGTTGGCGGTCGGCAGTCAGGTGAAGAAAGATCATGGCTGGCCTCACATATGGTTGTGATGCATGTGTCTGGTGTACTCTAATTAGACGGGTAGTCATGATGGGTATAGTGGGCTTCGCATATTTGTAACCTAGTATCACTTTGTTGGCATGCACTGCTCTCTCACTCAATAATAATAATAATGATAAAAGAAATTACATAGAACTAGTGAGTGTGCTTATTATTGGCATAATGACCCACCCGAAAAACAACAAAATCTGTTTAAGCCCACGACATCCCATTAAGAATTTCACAAACGAAATAAAAACATCATACATACATTCTTATATATGTGTGTGTGTGTGTGTGTGTGCATGTATTAGTGTGTATGTCTGTGTTTTTCTTAATGTATATATATATGAATGTATATTCGTCGTGATTTCAAACGTATTGCGACACATAAACCGCATTTCACTTAACCCCATAT
>NC_069001.1:4556458-4557157 GCF_001194135.2 Octopus bimaculoides | reverse complement strand
GACAAAAACGAAATTTATTGAATAGATGTGACATTTAAATTTTATTTAATATCCTTATTTTACTTAAAAGTCTTTATTTTATTACTTTATTGAATTAATTTATGTATTTGTTCTGCTATATATTCCATTATAACCCACAGCGTCCAGAACAATCACTTCCTCTCTCTCTCTCACGCTCTCTTTCCTCAATTATCTTTCCCCTCATTCAATCATTTACCTCCTCTTTTTCTCTCTCCCATCATTCAATCATTTACCTCCCGTTTTTCTCTCTTCCCCTACGTCTCTCCTCGCCTCTCTCTACCTCTTCCTCTCACCCTCACCCTCTCTCTCTTATGCTTTTGTTTCTCTTAATATATGCGTAGGTGTAATGTTGCGAATACATTTGAACTGAACAGTTCATGACATATGTTTGTGTTTGTATGACATGACTGTACGGATTTGTGTGAAAAAAAAGGCATTTGTGTTTTTGCAATAAATATTGGCTGTGTAAGAGTGCTATTACCCATATGTGTGTCCTACATGTGTCACATAAATGTGTGTACCGTACTTTTATGCATGAACACATATGTATGTATGTGTGTATGGAAAAATATATTGATGCTAGCATGTATGAATATTTACATACCTGCATATATATATATATACATATATGCATACATGTATATATATATATATATATATATATATATATATATATAT
>NC_069001.1:4553346-4554287 GCF_001194135.2 Octopus bimaculoides | reverse complement strand
TAAGACGTAATCTTTGTAAGCCTGGTACTTAATCTATCGGTCTCTGTTGCCGAACCGCTGTGTTTCGGTGACGTAAACACACCAACATCGGTTGTCAAGCGATGGTTGTAGGGGGATTAAAAAACAGACAAAAAGACACACACATAAATACACACATACACATATGGCAGGCTTCTTTCAGTTTCCGTCTACCAAATCCACTCACAAGGTCTGATCAAAGACAAAATAGTAGAAAACTTTTCAAATATAAAGTGAAAGTATAAAAAAAAAACAAATATTTTCTTACTGTTAGTTTTGTTTTATTTTTAAAAATATAAATTTATTTTATGGTTTAATGTTGTTTATATTTTGAATTACATATATTCGGGGGCAACAAAACCTTTTATGTATTTAGATCCCATTAGGGTGTTAATCCGTCCCTGATTACTGCAATACCTTATCACACACAACACACCTTAATAAACCCCTGTTTCACTGCACCACAGTATACCACCGCCTTACGACTAATTAAACATCTTCCACGTTCGTTATTCGCATCTATTCAAACTTCTCTCAATTTCTCTCAAAATGTTTAAGAATAAAAGACCTTACTTGGCTATTCAAGGGGGATAACTCTAAATCATATCGTGTATGTGCACATGTGTGCGTGTGTATGTGTGTACAAATACATATATGTGTGTGTGTATATAATGATTAATCGTTGACCAAACACCATTCAATTTTTTTCTCCGTGTTTTTCTCCTTGTTTTCTCCGTATTCTTTCTGTTGAAGAGCGTAGCTCGAAACGTTAAAGACTTTCTGTATTCCCGAGCGTCAAACTAATACATCCTTTTGTTGTTTACACCACCTGTCCTCGTCTGTTGTTTTTTTTTTCGTACATTCTCCTATATATATATATATATACACATGCATATTCATACATATATATATATATATACACA
>NC_069001.1:4548568-4550750 GCF_001194135.2 Octopus bimaculoides | reverse complement strand
GAAGTAAAAATAAACATTCTTTCTCCTGTTAGTTTCAATTGCTTTTAATAGGTGACTAAGTATATTGCTTGTTATAAGTGTTTTTTGTGTATCCCTATATTTAGTTACACGATCAGCGGTACACGCGAAACTCGGAGCAAAAACAGCGAATAGAATCAGCTCTTTAATAAATATTAATATTCTGTTTTTCTATTGAAGTATTTCACCTCTTCTTTGTAAGCAGAAACGTACAAGCATCTGCTCATATATACATACATACATACACACACACACGCACACACACACATGTATGTATGTGTATATATAAATATACGTATACACATATACAAAACACACACATATAATACTTATCTAATTTGTCTTTCTATCTCTATTAATTCATCCAGCGGTAAATCTTAGGCATTTCTTCTTCTTCTTCTTCTTATTATTATTATTATTATTATATATACATAAATATAGACAGGCATACCTACATGCCTCTCTCTCTCTGTATATATATATATATATATATATATATTATATATTCATCCATATATATATATATATATATATATATACATATATATATGCACAAATATACATATATACGTAAACACGTATGCATGTATGGGTGTATGTCTATTTGATTTTGTCTCTTTTAATTTAATTTTCAATATCTTATTTAATAAAGACAACAAAACGCACTGCAAAAGATAAAATAAAATTAAATAAACACCACCACCCCCACCCTATCTACCCCCATCCGCAACGCATCCATCTTTTGTGCCGTCTCTCTTTTTGTTTTTTATTTAAATTTATTCTTTTTTCTCTGTTTCACTTCTCTAACCGTAGACCTCCTTGGCGATGCTAAATAGTTTCTCGGTCTTACTGGTGCTGCTCCCGCTACCCGTGTTTGTTACTGTTGTTGTTGTTGTTGTTCTTCTTCTTCTTCTTCTTCTTCTTCTTCTTCTTGTTGTTGTTGTTGTTGTTGTTGTTGTTGTTGTTGTTGTTGTTGTTGTTGTTGTCGTCTTTTTCTTTTCCATATCTTCATCAGCGTCGTCGTCGTCATCATCATCATCGTGGCCGTCATCATCATCATCGTGGCCGTCATCATCAACATAATCGTCTCCGTCGGCGCCGTCATCGTCGTAATCATAATCATCACCACCATTAGCACAATCATCATCATCGTCATCGTCGTTATCATCTTCGTCATCATCATCATCGTCATCATCATCGTCATGAACATCATCATCGTCGTCGTCATTCCACCATCACCCCCACCATCACCCCCACCATCACCCTCAACCCCCTCCATCGCCACCGTTATCATAATCATGATCACCATGATCATCATCACCACCACCTCCCACAACCGCCATCCCCACCATTATTCTCATCATCATCAGCAGCAGCATCGTCGACACTATTGCCACCACTACTAATAACAACTCTCATCATCATCATCATCATCATCATCATTAACATCATCATCATCATCATCATCACCATTATCTTCATCATCAAAATAGTTATTGTTTTTCTTCTTCCGTAGTCTTACTTTCGTTACGTGATGAAAATCTACACACCCGAGTGCAGCACTCTGTATACCCCGGGTACATGTAGTTGTTTATTTAAGTTTTCGTAATAATTTTCGTTTTTTCCCCCCGTTTTCTCTTGACAAATGCTCTTCATTAATACGGATGTAATACTTAATACCACTCTTTTATAATCTTGGATATATTCGTTCTTGATTAAAGCTGATTAAAGCTGTTGGCATAAAAAAAAGAAAGAGAGAGAGAGAAAGAAAGGAAGAAAGGAAAGAGGAGGGCCTTTGAGATGTTCCTCACCTACTAAGAGATATCTTTTCTAACCGCTATAGCTTACTTGTCTCAGTCATTGGATTGCAGCCATGCTCGAGCGTAACCCGAGCATGGCCGCAGTTGACTCTTGTATTTAGTCATTTTAAGACTCTGGTGCTTCTTCTATCGGTCTTGTGGACGTAAACAAGCCATCACCGGTTGTCAACCGATGGTGGAGGCACAAACACAAATCTCTCTTTCTCTCTCTTTCTCTCTCTCTCCCTCCCTGTCTCTTTCTCTCTCTCTCTTTTGCCGAGCCGCTAGGTTACAGGGACATAGACACACTAGCATTGGTTGTCAAGCGATTTGGGGGGAACAAACATATACGCACATACATATAT
>NC_069001.1:4539843-4546050 GCF_001194135.2 Octopus bimaculoides | reverse complement strand
TATATATATATATATATATATATATATATATATATATATGGGGATGCATACACACACACGTATATATATAATACAGAAGTGTATATATGAGTGCATATATAAAGCTACTCCTAAATTAAAGATGGTTTCATTTTACGAATACATAATATTATTGTATGTATATGTGTGTGTGTATCTGTGTGTGTTACTTCTTTCATATCTTCCATACTCCCTATATCTATCTCGCTCTCAACTTTTCATTCTCTCTCTCTCTTTCTCCATCTGTTTCTATCCTTCTCTCAACTTTCCTGTTTTGTCTCTCTTCTTTTCTCCCTCCCGCTCTCTCTCTCTCTCTCTCTATCTATCTATCTATCTATCTATCTATCTTCTATATATCTATTTATCTATCTATCTATCTTCTATCTATATCTACCTACTTTTCTATCCGCCTACCTACCCACCTCTTTACCTACCTACCTACCTACCTACCTACCTACCTACCTACCTATCTATCTATCTAGCTAGCTGTCTGTCTGTCTGTCCCTTGTTATATCGGTTTCCACTTCAATAATCCAACTGATCAAGAACGGACAAGTCAATCGAATATATCTCCCATATCAATTCCGATCAAAATATTAACTCACCCCAGGCCTCGAGCCTAAAATTATGTGACTGTGTGATAGCCATGCCTTTCCAAAGTGTATTATCAGCTTATTACAAAGAAAATGGTTTCCCCTGGTAAAGTTGTCTTGCTAGGAGATCCCCCTTTGGTGCCATTGCAGTCAACAATACGTTGTCTCAGTGTAGACCTGACCGATCAGTCATATTAACAATGACGCTTCAGCCATGACCATGTGCGTATCCAGACCTGTTCTAAGAGAGAAGAATGTAATTTAAGGGAGTTTTAGTTTCGATTTCTAGCAGGTTTAGCCAGCCATGGAGATTCCCTCATTAGTTCTTATGTTTAGGAGTTCGGAAGGGAGGGAATGTATGTGTGTGTCTGTTTTTGTTTTTTCTTCTCTTTAAGTATTAAGAGAAGTGAGGTGCTCATACCCCACCGTCTCCCATTGCAGGCTCACTGACGTGGGTAGGAGAGAAAGAAAGGGGAGAGGGGCATGGATGGAAGGTGGCAGGTGTAGAGTATCCTCAAGCCCCGAAGACCTGGGCCGAACCCTTGAAACAGAGTAGACTCTGCTAAAGGCAACCCCAAAACCAGGTCGTCGTGTTAAACTGGGTGACATATTGAGACTACGACCCAAGCAGGCCACATCCGGATTTGAGCTTGGAATGCAAAGAATTGAAACAAATACCGCAAGTCATCCACCCGGATCGACGTTTTTACAGTTTTTGGCAATCCGCTGTTTTGGATTGGTACTTAATTTATCGACCCCCGAAAAGAATGAAATGCCAAGTTGACCTCATTGGGGATTGAACTCCGAACGCAAAGTTGAAACAAATAAACGCAAAGCCCTCAGTTAATTCACCGCTAATTACTCTAGCTGATATATAATAAATAAAATTTTTGTTCAACCGTGGTTAGTATTGATCCAGCAGACCCCTTATCAAAGACATTACATCCGTGACCTTTCGTCTTATTCTGTTCACGGATTCCAGATCATTAAACGATGCATTGAATAAGCGAGTCCAACGAACGACATCGTTGTATAAGCTAGTCCTAAGAACTACATCACACAATGCGTCCTTCCTTTCTTAAGACAGCGCAGATTTTGAATTGTTAACAAGCAGGTCTCGATTCTGCAGTGAAGTAGGAAGCAGTTTAATATACACAGGAGCAAACGATTTATTCACAATGGCATTTATGTTTATTATAATACTAAACCAATCTGCTTGAAGCAGGGGATGTATGCTGAGCATAATGTGGTGCTGCAGTGACAATTAATTCTGTAAGCAGATATCTGGACAGACGTGACGAAAGGAAATATTAATTATATATGTATATATGTAATTAGATAGATAGATAGATAGATAGAGAGATATGATATAAATATAGATAGACTAATGGGCAGATAGATATGTATGTTTGCAGTTATGTATATATGTATGTATATAATACATACGTGTGTGTATATGTATATACATGTGTGTGTATATGCATGTATATAGAAATATATATAAGATGCAAATGGAGAAGACAAAAAAACAATACACACTCACACACACATGTATATATATATATATATATATATATATGCACGCACATACATACATACACACACACACACATTCATATATACATAGTCCTTTTGGCGTTGTAGTTAAACATGAGGTTGGCTATTAAAAGAAACCATCTTTACGGATATTTTATGGCGTATTTTATTAGGACATGAATACATGAATATGGCTAGAGAGAGAGAGGGAGGGGGAGAAAGAAAGAAAAAACAAAGGAAAATGAAAGGAGAGATGAAAGAAAGAAGAGAATGACAGACAGGAGGAAAAAAGGCAAACTGAGAGACAGACAGACCAAAAAGAAAGAGAGAATGAATGAATGATAGACAGACAGAAAAAAACGAAAGTGAAAGAAACACTGAAAGAAAGTATGACAGACAAAGAGTATTTAGCATTATTATGTACCCGAGGCGACGAAGGAGACAATCATTTCCAGAACCCCCTCTCACCTAATACACGCACACACGGGCACGTACACAGACACATTATGTATATATAGTCGTTGGAATAGATATTCTTTCATGTTCTATATATCATTAAAATGTGTTGTGTATTGCCTCTGCTTTGAAAATGCATGGTCATCTATCGAGAAAGTATTGTGGTTGTGTGTTCGATGTGATAGTTTGAGTTGTGGAGTTCACATCTCTTATGTTTTCATATAATTTTTTTTTTCAATTTACCGTTGGTTATTTCAAGTACATTGTTGTTTCATCTCTTAGACTACGACCATGCCGGGGTACCACTACATATTTTTTAAAATCTGGTACTTAATCTATCGCTCTCTCTGATGAACCGCTAAGTTACGGGGACATAAACACAGCTACACTGGTTTCAAGCGGTGTAGTTGTGTTTACAAACACAGACACAAAGACACACAGGTAACATATATAAAGATGACTATATAATATATAATGATAGGAAATGGAATGGACGACATTGCGTTTTCAAACTCACTACGATCGTTTCGACACATTTTTACACTCATAGCGTAATCAATGTCATCAGGTAGCCAATATGTTGTGTCGACGCCCCCAGACGATGAAGTAGGCTAGCTCAATACGTAGATATAGAGCATTTTAATTCTGATTTTACTGTAATACGTTTTGATTCCTAATCTAGATTATCCCTGTGCTCTGTTTATTGAGTTGGTCTGTTTTTTATTTTCAAGGACTTGTTCATTATTTTGTAATTAGGCTGTTTATAGGGTAGTATCATTAATATATTTGTGGGGTTTTGTATTTTTATTGGGTGTTATATCTCTTCAATCTGTGGAGTTAAATTTGTTCATGTGTGTGTGTCTGTGTGTGTGTGTGTGTGTGTGCGTGCGTCTGTCTGGGTGTATCGGTGTTGCAAAAAATATAGCACACATACTCATACACATGCATACAGGCGTTCGCAGACACGCATAGACACACATGTATATTGAAGGAACACTATGAAAGACATGGATATTTCGTTTGAAAGCGGCGAGAATGAAAATAGAGCAGGTGGATCAGGAAAAGCGTCGAACGATGACGATGATGATGATGATGATGACGACGACGACAATTATGATGATGATGTTGGTGAAGGAAGTAGTAGTGACGATGGTGATAAGTTCATGATGATGATGATGGTGAGGGGGAAGATAATGGTGGTGACGACGATGATGATCATAATCGTGATGGTGATGATGAGTGAGATGATGATTGGTGGTAGTGGTAATGATGGTGATGATGATGATCATGGTGGTGGTGGTGGTGATGGTAGTGATGAAGGTGGTAGGGATGGCAGTCATGGTGATGAATGTAACCATGCTTGTTTTTTTTTTACATTCTATACATTCCTTACATAATTATAGACAACAACAGAAACAACTGTGATAATAATAATAATAATAATAATAATAATTAATAATAATAATAATAATAATTAATAATAATAATAATAAAGCTAATTATAAAAAAAAACCCACTCATTGAAATAATAACACTATCAATGTTTTAAAAACATTCACTATAACTAGAAATATATATTAACAATATTAAAGAATATAAAAATATTCATTGTAATAACAGCATCAACAACAACAACAACAACGAAAAGAGTAATAATTCCTGACAAACAACTGGGAAAGTTCCACCCGGAAATTAACGGCGTCACTACTACCACCAGCGCTACTACTACTACGACGACGACGACCACCACCACCACCACCATCATTGCAAATAATCATAATAATAATCAAAAATGTTATTGAAGCAATAACTGCAAGAGCAGTACCTGTAATCAGATATGGAGCTGGAATTGTAGACTGGACCAAAAATGACATACAGAAATTTGACCGAAAAACTGGAAAGCTCTTGACAATGTATGGAGCCCATCATCCGAAAGCTGATATCAACCGGCTGCACTTGAAGAGAGACTAGGGTGGAAGAGGCTTAATTGCAGTGGCTGAGTGTGTACAGATGGAAAGGAAAAGCCTATTAGAATATTTACAGAACAGCACAGAGAAACTACTAAAGATAGTGAATAAGGAACAAGTGATTAAGTGAGGAATAGGAGAAAAAGAACAGGAATGAAAGACAAAGAGAGAACGTGAGACTGAGTGACATTCGTATGGTAAATTTTGGAAAACCACTAAAGATGTATGTGGAAGAAAATCCTGGGTTTGGTTAAAGGAAAAGGCAATTATAAAAAGAAACAGCCTAATTGTAGCAGCCTAGGATCAAGCGATAAAAACAAACAACTTGAGGGAAAATGTATGAGTTTGGGGAGAATGTGTTAGGAAAATGAAGAGTCTATGAAACTTGGAACGAGACAATGGCACACGTTGCAGAATGTCCCAAGTTGGCACAGGAAGAATATAAAAAAATGGAGGCATGACCAAATTGTAATGGTTTTATACTGGAAGCTTTGCCAGAAATGGATATTTGAAGCTGGAGACACATGCTATGAACATCGGGTGGAAAGAGTGCTGGAGTCGGAGAAATGTAAGATTCTGTTTGCATTTCCTATTCAAACTGACAAGAAGCTAGAAAATAATAGACCAGACATAATAATAGACAAGCAACAGCGAAGCTGCTTACTAACTGAGTAAAGCTATGCAAGGTCGCTCGCAAGATATTAACACGCGAGTAATAAAAGTTTGGTTGCGTAAGGGATAAATAGTTTTGATTGTCTCCCTTATGTTTATGCAAGGCTGCTCTTTCCTGTTGCGTTTGATGTACGACCATAACAAGCAGCGGCTAATTGAGGGATGCATTTAGGGTTGCGTAAACTGGAGACTGATGGCGTGATGGCGTGATATGTTCGACGGCACTGGTAAGGAAGGACGTGGACAAGCGGTGGTGGTTGGTGGTGGGCGTTTGGTGGATAGTGTTTAATATAGAACTCTGTTAAATACACGGTTACAGACATTTTGACCAATGTATGAGCGATTAGTTTAGGTGTACCGGACAGCCACAAACCTGCATTATTTCGAATACATACATACAGACATATATACATACATATAGACATATGTATGTACATACATACACCTATGTATAATCATATATATCCATATACATAGATATATATGTGTGGGTGCGTAGCTGTGTATATACATATATATATATACATGCTTGTGTGCGTGAGTGTGTATGTATATACATACGTATATGTATAAATGCGTATGTGTGTTGTGGGGTGGGGGGGACAAAAATAATCCAGTAAGCAGTGAAGCAGTAGGACAAACTCATAATAATAATAATAATAATAATAATAATAATAATAATAACTTCTTTTATTAGCCACAGGGCCATAGATGAGCGGGACTCATTCATATATGTACACATATGTATATACATACATACATACGTGTATATATATATAAATATATATATATATATACATACACATACATATATATATATATATATATACATACACATACATATATATATATATATACATACATATATATATATATACATACACATACATATATATATATATATACATACATACATATATATATATATATATAGGGATATATATAGGGATATTATAATTAAGAAT
>NC_069001.1:4533958-4538804 GCF_001194135.2 Octopus bimaculoides | reverse complement strand
GTGGTGGTGTTGTTCATGGTTGTTTTTGCTGTCCTTGCTACTGTTCTTTTTGGTAGTGATGGTGCTGTTGTTGTTGTTGGGGGTGGTGTTGATGGTGGTGAATACAGTGGTGGCGATGTCGGATATGGTGGTGGTGGTGGTGGTGGTGGCGGCGACGTTGTCGGTGGGAATGGTATTGTTGGTAATGGTGGGGTTTCTTATTTACATCGTTTTTGTTGTGCTGCTGTTTGTAGAATTGGTGGTGGTGGTGGCAGTCTTGTTGCTCTTCCTGGCGGTGATGGTGATGGCGACCTTGTTGTTCATGTTCTCGATGTTGCTATTGGTGTCCATGGTACTAATGCTATTGTTGTTCCAGTTGTTGATGCTGATGTTGTGAATTTATTGTTGTCGTTCATGTTGTTGCTCTCCCAGACTTACGGTCAAAATCCTTCTTACCCTCGTTATCGTTGTTGTTGTTGTTGCTGCTTCTGATTTGGGCTCAAGGACTAACAATTTTAAAGGGCGAGTAAACAGTCGATACCACCCCTTCCTCCGGTACTTGACTGGTACTTTATTGCACCAACCCCAGACAGATAAAGCAAGACTGATCTCAGCGGAAATTGAACTCAGAACGTAAAGAGCCAGAAGTATTTATTGCACCGACCCCAGACAGATAAAAGCAAGACTGATCTCGACAGGAACTGAACTCAGAACGTAAATGGCCGGAAGTATTTATTACGAAGCCTTTTTTCTGAGACTGACGATTCTGCCCTACAATTCCTTAAAATTTGAAATTGCAAGAATTTCGAAGATGAAAACTGTAAATGTTGTTCCTGTAATGCTTTGTTCATTGGGAATTGTAAATCAAGATATATAGAGAAATGGTTGAAGGAGATTGGAATGGAATGTCCTGTAGAGCTTCTGCAGAAAGTTTGCCTTTTAGGAACAGGAAAGATTATCAGGAGGGTTTTTAAATATTTGAAAGACTACTGAAAGTGGAAATCTAAGGTTACAGAAGGTAATCCGCTACCCACGTAAGTCCTGCCAGGAATAAGTACGAACCCGAGTCAAATCATCCACAACAACAACAACAATGATAATAATAGGCACACGGTCTGAAATTTTTGGGGGTGGGGGTTAAGTCAAATGTATCGATCCCCAGTACAAGAGTAGTACCTATTTTATCGTCCCCCAAAGGATAAAAGGTAGAGCTGACCTCGGCGGAATTTGAGCTCAGAATCTAAAGACAGACAAAATGACGCTAAGCATCATGACCATCAATCCGTCTGTCTATCTATCTATCTATCTATCTATCTATATCTATCTGTCTGTCTATCTGTCTGTCTATCTATCTATCTATCTATCTATCTATCTATCTGTCTGTCTGTCTGTCTGTCTGTCTGTCTGTCTGTCTGTCTGTCTGTCTCAGTCTGTGTATCGATCTACCTACCTATCTACCTACCTATCTATCTACTTATCTATCTCTGTGTGTGTGTGTGTGTGTGTGTGCGCGCGCGCGCGCGTGCAATTTGATATGGCTTGGCACAGTTGGTGTCTTTGAGAAATGAAGTCGAGGTGAGTGACTTAGCAGCGTTACACAAAAGTTAATTCTAGGACGTACATAATACCATCTCCATGGTAACAACAACAGTCATCTTGTTTGTAAAATACACGACTTAAAGTAGGGAAAAGTGAGGCAAATTCACATAGTAATTATCAAATAATTTATCTTTCCATATATCTGTCTGTCTATCTATCGATCTATGTATCTCTTTATCTATCTGCCTGTCTGTCTGTCTGTCTATATATCTTTCTACCTACTTATCTATCTACCTATCTATCTGTCAGTCAATCGTTTATCAGTCTGTTTGCCTCTTCCCCCTTCTCTCTCTCAACATACACACATACATATATGTGTGTGTGTGCGCGCATATATATATGGTGTGTGCGTGTGTATACATATCTGTATATATGCGTCTGTCTCTCCTTTCCATGTCTTTTATTATTTCATTTCTCTCTCTCTCTCTCTCTCTCTCTTTCTCTCTCTCCCTCTCTCTTGTTTTTACTTTTTTTCACTCTGTTTTCATACATTCATTCTCTCTCTTCATAACCCTTTCTCTCTGTCAGCTTTTCTCTCATTTTGAATTCCCTTTCTGTCTTACTCTCTCTTCATCTCTCTCGTCTCTCTGTCACTCTCTCCCAGTCCTTCCTCTCTTTATGATTTCTTTTCCTTCTCTTTCAACGCTTTTTGCTGTTTTAATTAATTTGTTTAGTTCAAACGGAAAATTACTGATACGCTTCATTGAAATGCAAGTTAGCTAGGCACGGATGGCTGGTCCAAGCTCAGTAGAATACACTCAATACCCCCAACCTCCAACATCACTGGATTTTTGAAACGGAAATGAATAAATTTGTGAAGTGTTTTATTGTTTCAGAGAAATGGAGTGTAGTTATATTAACGGCTTTTCAGACTTCCCTCAATCATTCCTATATATTCTTTTGTAACGATATCGTTTATTACTACTATTAATTGAATTAGCCGAATGAATTAGTGTTTACTTATAACTGATGTATTTGAGAGGGTATAATCCTTTATTTTTGCATATGTACCATTTATTAGCCTTCATTAGAATTAATGAATCATTTAGATAAGATTTTCTTAATTCTGGATCCGTAATTGTATCTGACCTTGATTGAGTAATGATTGAACAACCTCCAATACATGCTGTTCAATAGCAAGAATATATCAATGAAGGATAATAAATTGTCTGGTAGATTGGTTTAAGCATTTAGAGAGAAGAGTGAAATAAACCATGTAACGCAGTTGCTCCTTTTGTTATTGTTCATATTAATGGTTTGTGATCAAAATGGATCAAGGTAAAGTCGACCTCGGCGGAATTCGAACTCAGAACATAAAGACGGGTGAAATACCGCTCGACATTTCGCACGCCGGACGAAATGCTTAGCGGTATTTCGTCTGTCTTTATGTTCTGAGTTCAAATTCCACCAAGGTCGACTTTACCTTTTACCCTTTCAGGGTCGATAAATTAAGTTCCAGTTGCGTACTGGGGTCGATCTAATCGACTGGCTCTCTCCCACCAAATTTTAGGCCTTGTAACTAGGATTATTTAGTTAGGACTTTATTGTATAAGGGGCAGTTTTATCGAAGATTCCTTTACGTGACGATGGGTTAGGTATTTGCTTATATTATTGATTAAATTTTTGAAATCGATTATGGTTTATTCCTAGTTATGGGTTATTCCTAATTATTGTTTATTCCTAATTATGTTCACATACATATCATTTGATTTATTATATGCTTTGTATATATTTGTCCATAAATTTATCATTTCCTCTAAAGGATTAACAACGTTCATCCACGTGGATATTGGAATTCTTAAGCCGAGACACAGAACTATGTGATTTAACCGTTTCTGTATTAATCTAACCTTTTTCGTCACTAGAGTGGTGCGAAGCGCTAGCCCGTCGTCCCTGTGTAAGTCTATCGTGATTTTATACATTTAAGGGTTATCAAACGCATACATACAAATGTCTTATTCTGCAGAACATTTTGATCAAGGCGAATTTTTTTACAAATAGTTGTGTTCTTGTGTCATATATGGTTATTCGGACGCCACTATCGTCTATAGTAGAATATTTCTCCAGAAATATTAAGACACCGTCGAATAACCTCAAGTACCTCTTATATACTGATTAAACTCAACAATATTGAATTACTTTTGTTGCTGATACCTTTGAACCAACAGACCTCAATTGTATCGCTATTATTCCGTTAATGGTTTTTCGGGATTTTTCTGATATTGGCAATTATATTATTTAAAATGTGGTCACTAATTAATCCGATTCCACTCATCACTTGATTAATTAATTAATTTTCAACTTCTATCGGAATAAGAATTCTCTTTATGATCTTTTGACATAATATAAGCTTCTCGCTTTGCTAAACAATCACAGTTTTTCCGTCCCATTTTCGCAACACAGTCCATATTCACGTACTTTTCTCTATTACTATCCTTGCTTATTCGTTTCTTCGTTATATAGAATTTTCCTGTTCTCCTCCCAACATGGCTCTGTTTACCGGCCTCATTTGGTCTTGTTATTTTACTTATTTCATTTTTCTGTTTTCAGTTCGTATTCACCATTCATGTCTTTCTATCACTCATTTCTATCCCAGTAGCTTAGTTTCTGTTACCACCAAATTGTAGCATATCATTGTAAGTGCCGAAATTCTAGTGGCATTTGGTCGAGAACTGATAGGGAGGGGTGAGCTTTTCGGTGTCATTTATGTGAGTGTTTCCTGTTACTCTTTATGTTCCTTTGTCGTGTTCCTTTGCCAGATTTCTGTAATCTAATTTTGTTACCATTCCTTTTGGCTTCTACACTGATATCGCCACACTTGTGTGAAGTGGCTTTGCTAAGTTTTCTTCCACGTTCACTTGGAAAAATCTATTATTCTAAATATTAATCGTTTCATAAGGCGGTGTAGTGGCAGAATCAATAACACTCTCGTCCCCAACTTTACGTTTGGGTTCAAATTCCGCAGAGGTCGACCTAGCTTTTCATCCTTTCATCAGGTGTCTTGGGGAAATTTTGAACCTGGGTTCTCATTCCTAAGGTACTTTTCGATGAAGGCTGGAGGGTACATCAGCCGAAACGTTTTGTTAACAACAAACAAGATGAGGACAAATATCCGCCAAATGTAAATAATGTACATAATTCCTCATCTCTTAAATATAGAACCTGTGCCAATAGGATGATTAATTAGGCAGTGAGATGGCAAAATCGTCAGTGCACCGGATGGAATATTTAGCGGCATTTCTGTCCGCACTTTATGTTCTGAGTTCAA
>NC_069001.1:4531666-4532274 GCF_001194135.2 Octopus bimaculoides | reverse complement strand
TATATATATATATATATATATATATATATATATATATATAAAATAATGTATGTATGTATATATGCATATATATATATATATATAAAATAATGTATATATGCATATATATATATATATACTAATGCATATATTTATATTTACCTATAGCTATACATAATACACGCGCGTACATACATATACACACAGACATACATACGGCATATAAATCTAACACACATGTTGGCGTGTGTGCGCAGGAGCGCTGTGAGTTTGCGTGCGCGTGTGTGAGTGTGTTTTGCGATTTAGTTTAGCGTAATGTATTTACAGAGTGGAATGAAGAGGAGGAGGAGGAGGCCTTTCTTGTAAATGTATCTCTTACGTGAATGAAAACATGGCGTAAAGATAACAATACTTGCTACAAAGCAGATTGTTGATCTCGTCAAAAGCAAAAACAAAAAAAAAAACAAATAATAATGATAATAATAAACGAAAAAAGGGAATAAAAGAATTATTGTTTAGCATCAAGAGGTAATGATTAGATGAGAAACTCTTTAACTATTTGGTTAATGCATCTTAATTTTAAAAACTGTTTCCTTTCCTATTTGCGGTTTCAAATCTAGCTGAAGTAA
>NC_069001.1:4528764-4531071 GCF_001194135.2 Octopus bimaculoides | reverse complement strand
CACCAATTGGCTGCAGGACAGCATTCTCCGAAAGCTCTTATACGACGCCGATAGTTAAAGAATTCGGTGTATGTACACACACACACATATACATATATGTATGTAAGTGTGTGTATGTATGTATGTGTATATATATATATATATGTATGTATACGAACCAGTAACTATTGCTGCTGACATTGACATATTGAGCAATATAGTCGGAAGGTATCGAGACTATGATGATACTTGGTCGACAGCTGATGAGGAACTGAATTCGTATGTTGTCTATGTGTTTTATGCATATGCACATGAATATGTATATGTACATGGGAGCTGTTTATTATAAGGCATTATGGTAAAGTGTTTCAGAAAACAACTACAAAAAGGAAAGGAAAGCCGAGTAAGAACAACGGTTTACACTTTTACGTAATATTTTAATATTGCAGTCTTGAAAACTCACTCATCGAGAGTACACCGGTGATTATGTCCGTTCTGTGTTATGCAGTAATGTGCTGATGGATGGTCGTGACATATTAGCCAGTTAGCTTTGAACATCTTTTGTCTGCTGTTGATAGAGAAATTTAATTCATTAATAAGGATAACCTCTTCGTTTCTTGGGACGGCCATTACGCCAATAATAATAAAGAAACTCGCGCATTGGTTCAATATCACATTGTTAGACAATCTAACGAACTAGCTAACCCATACTTTGTTCACTGCAGTGTTTCTCAAACCCTTTTTTTTCTTTTCTTTTTTTTACCTCTGAACTCCTTTGATTTCTATTTCACTTGGATTGATCCCCATAGCCGTTCGATGTTTAAAAAATATATAAAACAATTTTATATATATATTTTTTTTATGATTGAATATTATTAGAAATTATATAAAGAATTGTTAAGATATTTTGTATATTGTATAAATATAACCAATTTATTGCTCATAAAAGTTAATAGGAAAGTCTTATATGGACCCTCAAGGGTCATATGGACCCTGATTGAGCACTACTGGTTCAATGTGTTGGATAAAAAGAAAAACAATCAATTGTTTAATTGTCTATGAAACAAATGAATGATCAGCTACTTGTGCCTTTTGTAGAAAGAATTATTATTCGTCGGGCATGGCGAGCTGGCAGAATCGTGAACACGATGGACGAAATGCTTAGCGGTATTTCGCCTGCTGTCGCTACGATCTGAGTTCAAATTCTGCAGAGGTTGTTATCGATCTGTCTATTTGTCTGAGTGTATCAAAATATGCGTATAGGTCTATAGATCTCTCTCTCGCTCTCTCTCTCTCCCCCACTCTCATCATATAAACGCATATATATATCCATCACTGAATACCCGTCATGTAAGTAAAAATATTCATTAAAATATTCATTTCTATTCATTTACAATTAAAAATTATATCGTTTACATTATCAGCTCTAAATGTTAAATGGAGGTTCAAACACACATTGATCATATGTCTTTTTTGTTTTGTGTGTGTATCATTTTCCTTTCTCATCTTTTTATTTTATTTTTTATTTTTACATGTCATTACAGTGTGCAGAAATTTACCAGCTTAGCTGGATTCAGGTGAGACATCTTGATATCTCAGTCTATATATATATATGTAGATATATTGCACCAAACGTGTACATAGAGTATATATATGTATACACATATATATGTCTATATATACGTATATATACACGCATATATATGCATGCACACACACACACATACATATACATACATACATACATATATATACGTATACAACGATGCACACACATATATATACACACGCACACAAACACACATAGCACATATTCACTGCCATACACACATTGCAAATGTTGCTGTTGTTTTCTTATTTTCAAACACTTTGGTATGTGTTAAGTAGTATCACACCACGTCTAACTTCCGTTCTATCACTTCCGGTTAATCGTATTTTTCCTTCCCACTGACATTCACCACCTCACATATTTCACACTGTTTTTTTTTGTTGAGTTTCTTTCGATCCCCAACCCCACCATTTTCTTCTAGAGTTTATATTTTTTGTCCATTCTTTCACGGCATGCATGTTTGCTTATGTTATTGTTACTGTTATTGTTATGATTATTATTATTGTTGTTGTTGTTGTTTAACCCTACGCTGGTCTTTATCCGGCACACTTACGATCAAAGACATCCCATCTGTGATCATGCTTGTTTTCAAAGCAGACATATTGTGTCTGGAACTACATCAGCCAATGTTGATTTGTTTTCTTTTAAATATCGTAAGAGTGAGAGAACCGCGATATATTCGCACGCTGTGACAGAGTATGTGCACATTTACACACACG
>NC_069001.1:4527440-4528304 GCF_001194135.2 Octopus bimaculoides | reverse complement strand
TCTACATGTGTATATACATGCATATCAGGGTACAGGACGTTAGAACAATAAACTACAGACAACGGAACGAACACATAGGAAAACGGAAAGCACCTTGGAATATCCCTTCATCAGCTGTCTCTATTCTATCTAGACGTTTCGAAGACCAGTATGTATGTATATAAGTACACTAAGAATTAAAATCTAAATGCTTACACCGTAATATTTTACGGCAAATTTTTTTTTTAAATTACCCTAAAGATAAATTAGTACACACACACACACACACATACACACACATACACATACACACACACACACACACACACACACACACACACACACACATTCACGCAAAAAATTTCTTGTAAACGTTAAAGAATTACAAAAAAAGAAAAAAAATACTACATAAAAGAAAGTTCGGGACTGTAGCAATGGAACGCAAATATTTCTAATGTCAGTTGAGATATTTATGGAATTTACTTGCGGAGGTTTAAGATGCTAAACGTCTTGCCTGAAATAAGTAAGACATCTGGTTCCGACAATTAAGATTGACAGGATAGGACGGAGAAAAACAAGCAGGTGAAAAGCACAACAGACGGCATTCGAAAAGTGGGTATGAAATAGTTGTCCGTATTATAGCATGTGCTTATAATTTTATGCGATGAAAACAGAATTATCATATATTTAGTTTACCTAATTAATTTGATATCAAAAGGGACAATGAGCAAATGCTGTTAAATTCTCAAAGCCGATAGAAACCTATTAGCAGCATTAGTAGAAGCTTAGTACACACACACACACACACACACACACACAAACACATAATTTGTACATGTTCAATTTTGCTTAGTTTCTTACCTCTGATGAGATACACTAAGTATT
>NC_069001.1:4524162-4526950 GCF_001194135.2 Octopus bimaculoides | reverse complement strand
ATATATATGCACATATACGCGCACACACATTGCAGAGTCATATATAAAGCGATTACATCAAGACGCAGTTTAAGACACATGGATGCACATATCAGAATATGCAATGGAGTGAATGCTTGATATTACTTACATTTTTACATATTATGTTTAGCATAAAATACGTATTGTTGTAGTAGGATTATCTATGTATTTGTTTCTTAAACATCCAATTGCCCTGTAAAATCTAAGAGCAGAAATTTTAGAACAATGAGTATTTTGCCCTTCATTCAGATATATGTTGCTTTTGTGTTTGGCTTGCAAGATTCTTTATGTGAATTCGTATGTTGAAACAGATTTTGTTGTGTCTTCAGAACGCCAATACACTGACTGAATGACACACGCCAATATGGTGTAATGACTTTCCCAGGACAACAGCAAAATTCAGATACACTCTATCAAGAAATACGCATTCCAAATATGCTATTTGGATTTTTTACTTATGATAGAAGAAAGAGACTTATGAGAAATTTGGCTATTATTTCTAGCATGTCTAGTAATCATGAAGAACCTTTTTCATTCAATTTTTATTAATGTTGTTTTGGTTGTCGTATGTGTTTCTGTTTTTAACATTTTTTTCCTACAAAGTTATCTGTAATTGCGGTTTCATATCGTAGAACATGGCGGCATATTTAAAAATCATTCTGAGAGCGTAAATTCCCGTCAAATAAATTCAAATGAGCGCAGCGCTTCTTAGCTCATACACATGAAGTGAAATCGTGGAGAATATGGAGAAAACGGCAAATATTTGGACGAATATTACGCTACGGCACCGCTCGCCGTTCTCATATGCCATTATGTAGTAGAAGGCGTGAAATTTATTGGGAAAAAGAAAAAGATACGAGAAACTCACGTGATTCGTTTGAAAAGTCCTAGAAATGGATTAATTTCCATAGTATAGGGAAAAAGCATATCTAAGACCGGGGCTACTTCGAAGTTTCTTGCACCAATTGAAGGATATTACAGAAAGAGGTCAACATCCGACAAATCCAGTTTTCAACATCCGACAAAACAGTTATTTAAGAATAATAATATTACACCTCTATCTTCTTCTTCTTCTACATCATCATCATCATCCTCCTCCTCATCATCATCATCATCACCACCACTACGACCGCTACGTCGTCATCCTCTTCAACATCCTCAACATCACCAGCATCATGTACTACCACCACCAGTCACCATCACCTCATCATCATCATCAGCAGCACCATTTATCCCACTAAACATCACCACCATCTCATCATCATCATCATCGTCGTCGTCATCATCATTATTTATAACAACCATTTACCACTACCAGCACTATCATAACCATCATCATCATAGTCGATATCGCCACCACCAATACCAATAATACATCATCACCATCATCACCACCATCATCACCATCATCATCATCGTCGTCATCATCATTATCATCACCATCATCATCACTACCATCATCCTCGTCGTCGTCGTCATCATCATCACCATCATCGTCGTCATCATCACCACCATCGTCGTCGTCGTCGTCATCGTCATCACCGTCGTCGTCGACGTCATCATCATTATCATCACCATCATCGTCGTCATCGTCATCACCATCATCATCATCGTCGTCGTCATCATCATCATCATCCCCATGGCCGTTATTTAATCAATCTTTCAACACATGCCGTCAGTTTTCGTTCATTATTTGGCGATAACAACAAACAAAGAGAAGTAGTTTGTTTTGAGAGTATTCACAACTTTTTAGGAATCTTTTTTGTTTTGTTTTTTTTTGTGTTTTCATTTTCGAAAAAAAACAACAATAAAAAAAATACGCTATCGATCACTTTCTAATGAAGACACAAACAACAACAACAACAACAGTAGTAGAATTAATTTACATTTAATCCATCAATTTTCATTTGGACACCGATACTGCATATAACTAGAAAAAAGAAAAAAAAGGACCAAGATTATAAGAAAAAGAACAAAAGGGAAATATAACAATTGTTAATGGAGGGGAAAAACCGCCAAAACGAAGCGTAATCAAACTTCAACTGTCAGCCATTGGAACAACGAATCGGGAGAGAAACCTTTAACGATTAAACCCTTTAGTCGCTCCTCTTTGTGTGCATGTATGTGCGTGTGTGTGTGTGTGTGTGTGTGTGTGTAAATGTGCTTGTCCGTGTGTGGGTTTGTGCGCGTGTTTGCGATTTATTTTGTGCGTGTGTGTATTGTGCCTGTTGTGTGTGCGAGTGTTATATTGTGCCTTGTGAATTGTGTGTGTGTGTATTATGTTGTGTGTGCGTTTTGTGAATGACTTTTTCTATTGCCCGACGGCCGAGAAATTTTGTTAACGACAACCCTATGAATATAGAAAACGTATAACTATCATAGATGTATAAAATATATAAACGTAAAAGAATATAAATATAGAAAGCATATATATAGGATAATATAATATGATAATATAATATGAATACATATAATTCAAATATATAAAACATAAACAGATATAGAAAATATATAAATATACATAATATCCACAGTATATAAAATGATAAAATATATAAAAATATTTTTTAAATGTTAAAAGCAAAGCAAAAAAAGAAAACAAGAAGCAGAAAAGACAAAAGGCATACAATGAAGAGCAGGTATAAAATAGCATTGATGTTGTATTTGAAGAGATACAGATGCTGGGAAGGCAGAGAGGTGGTTATGCGTTTCCCGTGAAAATATGCACTCCATTCACCTCGGGATATTTCAACAAAAGACCTTTTTT
>NC_069001.1:4519487-4523741 GCF_001194135.2 Octopus bimaculoides | reverse complement strand
AATTGCTTTCAAATTTTGGCACAGGGCCAGAAATATCGGGATGGGGATAAATCGATTACGTCGACCCCATTGCTTGACTGGTACTTATATTATCGATCCCGGAAGGATGAACAGTAAAGTCGATCTCAGCAGAATTTCAACTCAGATGGTCCCCCCACTATCCCTTGACAACCGATATTGGTCTGTTTACGTCTCCGCAACTTAGCGGTTCGGCAATAATAACGATAGAATAAGTACTAGGCTTACGAAGAATAAGTCCTGGGGTCGATTTGTTCGACTAAAGGTGGTGCTCCGGCATGGCCGCAGCCAAAATGACTGAAACAAGTAAAAGGAGAAAAGTAAAAGAACAAAAATGCCGCTAAGAATTTTTTGTTCGACGCGCTAACCTCGCCTTATTCAAACAACAAAGACAATGACAACAGATATTTAAGCGTAACAACAAACAAACAAACAAACCTAACAACGCGAACAAGCGCTGATAACCGACCCTGCTTTTCGTCCAGTAACAAAATATCATTGGCTTAATAGAAATAGATCGATCACATGACTAATAGGTTAAAACTGCAACCATCCACACACACACACACACACACACAAACACCTCACACATCTACACTCCCACACAAAGCACTAAAGAAATTGTTATGTCCTCGTTTATTTACACGGATCGTCGGTGTGGGGCATGGGTGGAGTAGGGGCTGGTCGTTATCTGATTTGGTTTTTTGTTTGTTTGTTGTAGCTTTTTTCTTTTTGCTCTTTTTTTGTTTTGTCATTGAACTTTAACCACGTGATTACATTTTATTTATTTATTCAGTTTGTCAAATTATTTAGTCACTGTCTGTCTGTCCGTCAGTTTGTCCGTCAGTCTGTCTATTTATCAGTCAGTCTTTATCTGTATGCTTGACTGTCCGCCTGCGTGCCTGTTTGTCTGTCTATCTGGCTGTCAGTCAGTCTCCCTGCCTGCCTGTCTGACCATTAAGGAACGAATATGCCACGGGACTCTGAGAAATAATGCTCTCCGTGGGGGTAAATCAGCGCTTCTCAAACAGTTTTTACCTATGGAACCCTTTCATTTCTGTTATACTCGGGTTGACCCACGTGGCCAAAAATCGTATATTCTTTTATTTGTTTCAGCCATTTGACTGTGGCCATGCTGGAACACCTCCTTTAGTCGAACAAATCGACCTTTGGACATATTCTTTGTCAAGCGATGTTGGGGAGACAAGCCCAAACACGCACACAAACACACAAACATACATACGTGCATGTGTGTTTGTGCTTGTCTCCCCAACATCGCTTGACGACCGATGCTGGTGTGTTTACGTCCCCATAACTTAGCGGTTCGGCAAAAGCGACCGATAGAATAAGTATTAGGTTTACAAAAAATAAGTCCTGGGGTCAATTTGCTCGACTAAAGGCTGTGCTCCAGCATGGCCGATGTCAAATGACTGAAACAAATAAAAGAATAAAAGTTGAAATTGGTTCGTTCTTTTGATTTAGAAACGTGATAAACAAGTTTCAGCTGATATACCCTCCAGCCTTTCGTCAGGAAGGTATATCAGCCGAAACATTGTGTTAACAACAAACAAGATGAGGACAAATATCCGTCAAATATAAATAGTGTAAATAATGTACATAATTCCTTATCTCTTAAATATAGAACTGAATGTAAAGTTTCTCTGTAAGACATTGCTTACAGGTACTACTGTGTTCGGGCAATTTCGAAATAAGCTATCCTCTCTGTTACCAACTGCACCACGTAGAATCATTCTATTCTTTCTCTCGAGAATCCGAAGGAAACTGTCGTTCTGGTTTGCATTTATTATTCTTTCAGATAAATTCACACACACGCACACAGAGACACATACACATACGCGCATACATAAGCACACATATGCATATACATATATACATATATATGTTTGTGTGTGTGTGTGCGCGTGGATGTGGGATGTGAGAGTGGGGAAGATTTTTTATAGATATTTTGAACCAATATTTCTACAGGGAAATTGAAATATGATAGCAGGCAGCTGTTGTGAACAAGAGTCAATACATGATGGGGTGGGTGGCGGTGGGGTGGTGATGGCTTTGATAGAAACGACGACGGTGGTGGTGTCGATGATATTAATGAGGGTGATGGCGGCGACGGTAGTGACAGTGGCGGTGATATGGATGGTGATGATGGTGTCTGTGATAACAGTGGTGGTGGTGGTGGTGATGGGCGTCGGCGGTAGGGATCGTAATACAAGTGGTGTTGGTGACGTTGATGTTGGTGCTGGTGTTGATGGTTGTGATGATGGCGAGAATGGTGCTGATGACGGTTGTGGTTGTGATGGGCATCGGTGGTAGTGATGGCAGATAATGCTGGAGGTGGCGATAGTGGTTGTGGTGTTAGTAGTGGTATCAGCAGTAGTAATGGAAGTAACAAGGTGAGATGAAGTAGCGCTAGGGTGGGGTGGAAGAGAGGCTCTCACACTATCTTACGTTTAGTAACCAATGCGTTGTATCAGTTGTAAATGAAGCACCGATCTCAGCAGAGCCACCTCCTTCCCTTCTCCATCTCATTCTCCTCCCCTTCTCCATCTCATTCTCCTCTCGATCCAGTAATCAATCAACGAGCACTTAAAGCTGGAGCAGGAGTGATGGGCACCACTCATACTAACACCCATACGACAACACTTCTCATCTCCTTCTCACTGAACTCACTCAAACTAGCCTGATAAATAACAAGATTTTAAGTGTCTAATATAAATACACCACCATCACCACCGGCTCCATCTCCGTCACCGTCACCACCACCACCGCCGCCGCATTATCGTGCCCTGCAGGCATCTCTATCCTCACTACCGCCATCAGGACATCACCAACACCACCGCCACTATTATCGCCAGCACCACTATCATCACCGTCGCCGCCACCCTAACCGCCAACACTCTTATCACCAGCAACACCACACCCACCACCTACACCACCACCATCACCAACACAATGGGGAACCTTACACAGTCGCCTGACTTGCTAGAAGTAGTAGTCAAATATCTCGAAAACTACAACTCGATTGGCGTAGAGAAGAAAACATTTGCTAATGCGGTCCTGTGTTGTTCTCTGTGCATAGAAACAACACGAGATAGTCACGGATGGAATTGTTTTAATCAAGGGTAAGCTCTATCAGGGCGGACTTGGAGTTGAAATGCAACAATCACATTACAACTGCCACCCAATGGAGGAGTTTCTACACAGTCGCTTGAGTATCTAGAAACAGAAGCTAAATTCTACACACACACATACCTACATACATACATACACACATACATACATACACACATACATACATACATATACACACCTACACTTGCTCGCGTAAACGTACTGTAAGAAACCTGTAACAAAGACTATTCCAAGCCAAAAGTCGACGTTCCTCTGTACTTGATAAAGTGAAGATATTTTCGTTACCAACAACAGTTTCCAGGTGACTCACACCATCCTTCTCCTCTTCCTCCTTCTCCTCTTCCTCCTTCTCTTCCTCTTCCTCCCCTTCCTTCTCATCATCATTGTCACTCTTGTCCTTCTCTAACTCCTCATCCTCTTCTTCCTCTCTCTCTCCCTCTCCCTCTCGCTCCCTTTATAGATTCTATTAAAACAACAGCATTAATAATGAAATCTGGAGCAGTATGAATAATGGCTGTCGCCAGATCATGCGGACAAGGTGTGTGTTTAGGAAGCTCGCTTGGCAATCACGTGGGCCCGGGATCGGTCCCACTGCAGGTTTGGGAGGTGGGGACTGAGTCGTGTTCAACTGGTACTTATTTTTCATCATGCCCGAAAAGATGAAAGGCAAAAGTTGATCACTACAGAATTTGAACTCAGAACGTAAAGACGGACGAAATGCCGCTAAGCATTTCGACCGGCGTGCTAACGACCCTGCCAGGTCATTGCCTTACAATAGTAATAATTATAATTATTATTATCAATATTATTGTTATTATTTTTTCAAATTTTGGGAGAAATTAGCCATTTGTGGTGGTGGGGGGAATGGATAAATCGATCACATCGACACCGCTTCTTAACTAATGTTTTACGTTATCGAACCCGTTGCTGTTGTTATTGTCAGTGTCATCGCCGATGTTATTACAGGTATTGATCGCATTACTCTTGTGGCTGTCGTTGTTGTTCCACTATATATATATACATATATATATATATATATATACACACACATATACATACATATATATATATATATATATATGTGTA
>NC_069001.1:4517295-4518915 GCF_001194135.2 Octopus bimaculoides | reverse complement strand
ATATATATATACATATATATATATATATACATATATACATACATATATACATACACATATATATATATACATATATACATACATGCATATATATATATATGTATATACATACATACATATATAGATACATACATTGTTGTTGTTATTTTTGTTGTTGCACTATATATACAACAACAGTGTGTATATATATATATATGAGTGTCTGTGTGTGTGTATATATATATATATATATATATATTTGTATGTATATATGTCTGTGTGGTGTATTTATTATTTTTGTTTTATTATAGTGATGTATTTTGTTTCTTTATTCTCCTCCGATATTCGACACTTGAACATTTCCGTCCTCTCAGATCACTGAATGACTGACTCATTCACACACCGCCGCCTTCGTCACGACACTCACTGTCTTCTCCGCGATTATTACCATCATCATTCTCCTCCTCCTCCTCCTCCTCATTATCATCATCATCATCATCATCATCATCATCATCATCACCACCACCATCGTCATTATCATTTCGGTGATGAATCTTAGCAATAAGGAAGTGAAACTTTGGTAGTTGTGACGATGATGATGATGATGGTGATGATAGTGGTGATGGTGGTATGGTGATGGTAGTGCTGATAGTACAATTGGTGACATAATTAGCAGGTTCAACTGATGGTAGATCCTATCCGTCCGTCCGTCCGTCCAATCCATGGCCACAATGAATATAGCCTTCGCTTTTGTGATTTATTTGTCAGCCGTCGTTCGTCGTTTTGTAATTAAGTGGATGCTAATATATTTCATGTAATCAACAATTAAAAATCAAATTAGAAATAATTTTGTGATGAGGAAAAGACAAAAACCAGTCAATATCTTAATTATTTTCAATATTTTAACAGGTACACGTAATAACTCTAGGCCTTTCTGCGCTGATGGTGCTTGTGTGTATACACATACATACATACATATATATATATATATATATATATATATATATATATATATATATATATATATATATATATATATATATATATATATATATAGGCATACATACATATATGTCTCTATATATACAAATGTATACACACTGTCGCACATACACACACACATATATTCGTGTGTGTGTGCATGTCTATACATTCAAGAACTCATACATATACTATTTTTCAATCAGTTTGATATATATATATATTCATGATCTTAACAGTGTGATGATCGGAGCAAGAAATGATCGAAATAGCAATCAATCACAAACATTAAAATTGTTGAATTGTTCTAATTTCAATAATTCTTCTTTCCTTATTTGAAAAAGCTTCTTGGTTTGTTTTTTTTCAATTGCAACATTGTTGTTGTTGTTGTTGTTGCCATCGTTATGTTCTTCAACGTAAACTGAATCAACAGTGAAACCGGAAGCCAGGTTGATTTGCTACTTCCGCTGCTGTAATTCACACTTCATCTTTTAATTCCGCTGTTGCTATTGACGAACAGCCTCGCAAATGAAAGCCCTCCATCCACTGCCCTCTCCTCTACTCACAGAATCTGTAATGCAATATTTTAACAATTATTATTTTTTTTAAATTCTTCCACCCCCAACCTTTCTCGTTCGTTACAATTTGCTCCACTTAAGT
>NC_069001.1:4512140-4514662 GCF_001194135.2 Octopus bimaculoides | reverse complement strand
CTTTTTTTTTTCTTTATTCCTTAAATTCCTCTCTTCCGGAATTGATCAAGAGAGAAGAATGAATACAAGCACATCCAGACTACCTGTCTCCAGTCTAGAGGTTGTTCAAAGACAGGAGTCGTCTTGGACATTTCTCTGAGTAGACTGTCCTCTTTTCTGTTTTTGCTTCATACATACATACATACATACATACATACAAACATATATGTATGTGTATGCATACATATATATGCTTATATATGTAAATACGTTTATATATATGCACATATATATATACATATATATACATATATATTATATACATATATATATATATCATATATATAGATAGATATATATATATATGTATATATTTGTATGTACGTATATGTGTAGGGGGATGCAAAATGGTTGCCATGGTTTCTGTCATTTCTCGAACAGGTGAAGTTCACTTATATCTCCCCTACATGCCCCTAACAACGCACCTTCACGTTACAGCATCATTACCCACACATATTCATATATATAATATATATATATATATACATACATACATACATACATGTATATGTGTGTATTATATATGTATGCCCGTACATATATGTGCTTGTGTGTGTATGTGTATAAACACATGTAGATATATAGTTAAATATGTACACATCCATTCAAATATGTACATGGGTATATGTGTGTATATACATATGTGTGTGCAGTTGCATGTGTGTCTGTAGATGTGTAAGTGTGTGCGTATATTTGTGTGTTTGTATGTGCATAAAGAGAAGGACAAAGAAAGAAACCCTTTCAAAATGCACATTATAACTTGGGATATATAAAAGGGCGGGTAGGTCACGGTTGGACTATCTTAGTGCTTCGTCGATTGTACCTGATCTAAGATCAAACATCAACAAGCAATGACGACAGTAGCGAAGTATATCTTTTATCGCATATGTTTTACCAGTTTTCGTCAATGGTCCGCGGCCATGCTAGGGCATCGATGTGAGGGCTTTAATCGAACGAATCCATCCCATTGCTTATTTTGCAGCCCTGATGCATGCCCGTCTTCTATCAGTCCGTTTCGTCGAACCGCTAGGTTACAGGGATGTAAACAAACCAACACCGGTTATCAAGTGGTGGTGGCGTTGGTGCTGGAACAAACACTATGACACACACACACACACACACACACACACACACACATAGTTATATATATATAAAACCATATATAAGTTTCTTTCATTTTCCGTTTAGCAAATCCACTTACAATGCTTTGGCCGGAGGTGACACAAAGTGAGACTGAACAGGGAACTATGTGGTTGCGAAGGGCTTCCGTACAGTTATCATTAACGAAATTCATCACAGGACCTGTGGCTATGGCAAAAGACACACGCAGGTTAGCCTGAACCCCTGAAACCAAGCGGTTGCAAAACGGGTATCTTAACCAAACAGCTATTGATTAAATATACCCTTAAATACACTACGGCTAAATAAAACCAAACCCGATGGACACGCATGAAACGTCTTTGTATCTTTGTTCATTGGTCTGCTGGATCAAGACTTTTCTCAGGCTAAAACTACGACAAACATCACGTGATATAAAAGGGTTAAAATGGCGGCTAAGTACTTGTGACATCACGAAGAGAAAACGGTGCCTTTATGGTGACCAGATGAATTAGCGACCGTTCTGCATCAGTGGCTCCGCCTGAACCAAAGCGGAAACCATAAGAATTATTCGGCTTGAATATTTAAATATTTCACTTGATGTCAGCATCCGGTTTTTACACACGTTCCGGATATTGAATAGCCGGATAAAAGACTCCATACACCTGTATTCTACAAAGAGGGGCTGAAATTCGAATTGGATGATTTATTTAAAGGATTTCGAGGTATTGTCATTAAGAATTATCGTTTGTGTGCGTGTACGCACGTATACGAACACGCAAACAAACACACAGGCACACACATATATAGACACATATGTTTGTTTGTATATTTATTTATACAAGTATACATACACGCGTACATATACAAACACCCATGTGAGTATACATGTATGCATTTATACATGTGATGAATCAATTTATAATGGAGTAATACTGACTTTTATGCAATAAACCTGTTACTCAGAGTTTCCTGATTAATTTAGGTATTGCGTCAGGTTTATTGCTTCATGCATACAAACATAGAAATATACATAGATATGCATATGCATACATGCATGCATATATATATATATATATATACACATACATGCAAGCGTACATACATGCACACATATACATATACGTATAAATATATATATATAAACACACAGGCATATATACATATATATATATATATATATATATATATATATATGGCTATGCATGATTTTTTTGTGTGAGTATATATACGTGCACGCACACATAATATACAAAGAGGAGAGCGAGATCGCGAGAGACATATATATTACATGAGTATATAATATATATATATATATATATAATGTAACTATTTGCGTATATATATATATATACATACACAGGTGTCTGCAAGTTTGCATTGTG
>NC_069001.1:4509748-4511815 GCF_001194135.2 Octopus bimaculoides | reverse complement strand
TTATTTATATCCAACCGCATCCCACTACCCCTTCTCAATATGTGTCTAGAATTCTCTTTGGCCTCTTTCCGGCCACTCAATATCTCTCACTCTATGACTCACTCTCTGTCTCCAAGTTTCATTCTTTTATTCTCTCTTTCTCTCTCTCTCTCTCTCCCTCCCTCTCTCCTTCTCTCTCTCCCTCTCTCTATCTCTCTATCTCTCTCTCTAACTCTCGCTCTCCACCCAGTCTCCAAATACAGGCAATACACACATACACATATATATGTATACATATATATATGTATATGTATATATGTGTGTATATATATATATATATATATATATATATATATATATTGCATGTATGTGTGCGTATATATGTATACATATGTGTCTATAGGTTTATATATGTACAAACACACACACACATATATGTATATGTATGTATGTATGTATGTATGTATATGTGTATATATATATATAGAGAGAGAGAGAGAAAGAAAGAGAAATGAGATAAAATAGATAGATATATAGATACATACAAACTTATGTATATGTATATGTATATATATATGTATATATATATGTATATGTATATATATATGTGTGTATATATATATATATATATATATATATATATGTGTGTGTGTGTGTGTATAAACATAAGATGCACGCATGTACATATATGCACAGGTGGTCTCTCTCTTTTTCGCTACATATATATACATATGTTTATATATACATCTATCTATACACACATACATATATATATATATATGCACACACATACATACATCTGTATTTACACATTATATATGCAAAGTGCGTACATAACTGCGTTTGAGTAAATGAGCGTCTGTAAGTATGCGGTGTGTTCGTGTTTGCGTTGTGTTGTGTGTGTGTGTGTGTGTGTGTGTGTGTGTGTGTGTGTGTGTGTGTGTGTGTAGATATGTATATGTGTATATGCACACGTCTACATATGTATGTGTGTGTTTGTGTGCACACATGTATGCATTGTATATACTCATCTGTATGTGTGTTTGTGTGTGTGTGTGTGTGGTGTGTGTGTGTACACATATACCGTTTATCTTTTATCTTTCGTTGGTTTCAACTAGAGGTTGTGGCCATGCCGCAGCACCACTTTTCAGTGTGTTTGGATTTCTTCTCTGTCCAGTTTTTGAGGAATGTGAAGCAGCTGGATGGACGGAGCCGCTCTTTTGTGGGGGTGGGGGTTGCTGAAAAGTTCCTGACTTTGGTTAAAAGAAAATACAGGAGGATCAGTTAATTATGATTTTATTCAACATATTCCCCTCTCGGATTCACCCACTTATTGCAGCGGCTCTTCAGTTTTTTCTAAACCCTGTAAAAGAATTCGGAAGGTTGGGCCTCCAACCAGGCCTTTTGCGATACTCCCATCTAGCAGTACACCTGCGATGGACTGGCGTCCCGTGCAGGAGGGGAACCTATACGCCAATGAAACCGGGAAACCAGCCCTTATGAGTCAGGTAGGAACAAACAATGACAACACGAATATGCACATATGTATATGCGTGTATAGGCTGACCAAGACACTCTCATGGAATGTAACCAAATGTGGTTTATTTTTCAAGAAAATTCCCCTTGCGGTCCGCATACTTCTTCCATCCGTGTTGCAATGCCTGGATTCCATTGATGAAGAAGTCTTCATCCTATTGGCAACAAAAGTCATTTTCAACAGATATTCCTTTCTTCTCTAGGCACAAGGACCGAAATTTTAGGGGAGGGGGCCAGTCGATTAGATCGACCCCAGTACGCAACTGGTGCTTAATTTATCGACCCCCGAAAAGGATGAAAGGCAAAGTCGACCTCGGCGAAACTTGAACACACAACGTAAAGACAGACGAAATACCGCTGAGCATTTCGCCCCGGCGTGCTAACCACTCGGCCAGCTCCTCGCCGCCTTCATTTTCAACAGATATTACGTCATTATCACTGCGACACATGTTCCTAGACAAGTATTTTGTCATTTTGGGCAACCGATGATAGTTAGATGGGGGAAAATCAGGAGAATTGGGATGGTGATCAACCAGTTCAAAGTCACACACT
>NC_069001.1:4505661-4506986 GCF_001194135.2 Octopus bimaculoides | reverse complement strand
GTTTTTTGCGTTGGTGGTGGTGGTGGTGGTAATGGGGGTGTAATCGTGGGGAGGCATCTTCGCAACATAAACTCTGAGACCCAAATATTCTTGTCAGGAAGGTCAAGGTAAGCATTCATTTATTTATCATTCAGACTATTGTTGTTCTTCTTCATATTGTTGGTGTCGTTATTCTTATACAATGTTCGGTTCAACGCCAGTCGTTCAGATTGAAGACTGTCCAAGCGTGTCCACCCCCACCCCCATTTGTTCTTTTCTTAAAGACATCTATATCACTATGTTATATAATTCATTCATTATTTAAGACGGTAGGGTAAGGTTTTAACCATTTAACTGACCTAACCATTCTTTCAAGATTGCCCTAAACATCCATGCTTTTTTTTAAATACATTTAGTTAACCTTTATTTCATTTGATCTGAGTAATAGAAACCCTTTATTTGTTCAAAGTATTTTTACAAGTTTCCCCAAAGTATTCATGCTTGTTTTCAGACTTTCAGTTCGTCATTGTTTCATACCTTCTGAATCATATAAAACTTTCCTTTCATAAGCTTTATATGTTACTCTGATGGTTGAAAAAGCTTGGAGATGTGTATCATATACGATGCATGGTCACCGAGGATATGTCTTGTGTACATGTGATACACAAGATACACGAAGGATTAAAGTTAAATGGACCATTTCTCTGTCCAAAGCATCTTCATACAGTCGTCCTAAATATGTCCATGGTTTTTCTCTTCAGAATTTTTGTTAGTCCTTGTATCATACTTTCTGAGTAATATACAGGTTTCCTTTCATAAGTTTCAAGTTACTTTGGTGGTTGAAAAAATTGGGAACGTGTATGATATATGATGAATGGACACCAAGGAAATATATCCTGTGTATCACATGTGATAAACAGGACAGGCAAAATTGGGAACGTGTATCATATATGATGCATGGACACCAGGGAGATATGTCCTGGATATCACATGTGATACAAAGGCGACGAGCTGGCAGAAACGTTAGCATGCCGGACGAAATGCTTAGCGGTATTTCGTCCGTCTTTATGTTCTGAGTTCAAATTCCGCCGAGGTCGACTTTGCCTTTCATCCTTTCGGGGTCGATAAATTAAGTACCAGTTACGCACTGGGGTCGATGTAATCGACTTAATCCCTTTGTCTGTCCTTGTTTGTCCCCTCTATGTTTAGCCCCTCGTGAGCAATAAAGAAATAAGAAACGTTAGCGAAATGTTTAGCGATATTACGTCTGTCTTTACGTTCTGAGTTCAAATTCCGCCGAGGTCGACTTTGTCTTTCATCCTTTCGGGGTCGATAAATTAAGTACC
>NC_069001.1:4501570-4504247 GCF_001194135.2 Octopus bimaculoides | reverse complement strand
TATATATATATATATATATATATATATACCTCTGTGTGTCTTTGTGTCTGTATTAGTCACCCACACCACCAGCACCAGCTGGTAACCGGTGTCGGTTTGCTTACATCACCTTAACTTAGCGGTTCGGCAAAATACTTTGATAATGTAAATAACAAACTTCAAAAAAGAAACAAAGATAACACTACAACTGGGGTTGATTTGTTCGGCTAAAACCCTTCAACGCGGTGCCCCAGCATGGCCGCCGTCTAATGACTGAAACAAGCAAATTATAAAAAAAAGTACATTATGACATAATGTTTAATATATTTTCATACTATTTCATACATCATTATATGGTTTCTTAATATTCCATACTGCTCTGGCCTTGTGTCAAAATGTAAATTTAATATTCCGTACTGCTTCGTACACCCGAATTTTGTTATTGTTTATAATGTTTGATATTGTCTGTCAAACAATTTGAATATGGTTTAATAATACATGATTATAACGCTGTTGTATAATCTGTTTGATAATGTTGGCAATATTCCAGGCCTTATTATGGCGGCGAGCTTGGCAGAAACGTTAGCACGCCGGGCGAAATGCTTAGCGGTATTTCGTCTGCCGTTACGTTCTGAGTTCAAATTCCGACGAGGTCGTCTTTGCCTCAGCACGCGTTACCTTGATGGAGAGCCCCAACCCGTCGTGCTGAAATGTGCGCTGCAACTGATTCGTTTTGCGCCGAAATATTATATATATATATATATATATATGTGTGTGTGTGTGCATACATGTATATGCTATAATAAACTTTGTTGTCTAATCGTATACTCTTTTACTTATTTTAGTCATTTTGACTGCGGCCATGCTGGAGCACCGCCTTTAATCGAGCAAATCGACCCCGGGACTTATTCTTTGTAAGCCTAGTACTTATTCTATCGGTCGCGTTTGCCGAACCGCTATTTTGACAGTGTAGGCTCACCAGTGATTTAGTAGAATATTTAAATTAATTAATAATTAAAAAGGTTTCTCTCTGAATCCAAACCTTCAGAATGTTTTGGATAAAAATATAATTATTCTTAGTATACATTATGAAATGCTTACAAAAATATGGTATGTCGATGCATTTATCAAAGATCGCTTACAGTGGTTCATTTTTTGATGCCGTCATTTTCTACCACACGGGTATACTAATGTACATCCATATAAGCATAAGCATGGATGTGTTCATAGCTATATATGTACACAAACAAACTTATACATACATACACACACAAACACAGATAAAAGCACTGTAGGCCAAAAATCATGCATCAGTATTAAAATTCATTTGATACATATTGCACATTTCAATAAATGATAATAACAACGTAAACAAAATGTTTTGGTGCGTGACTTTTGACCCACCCCGCGTGTATGTATGTATGAGTTTGTGTGTGTGTGTGTGTGTGTGTATGAGCCAATGTCTGTATGTGTTTATACATGCATACACAGAAACACACATGTGTGTGAAGGTTACGCTTTATGCATATACGCTGTATGCGTGCGTGTGAGCGCGCGTGTATGTGCGTGTTTGTGTGTGCGTACGTGAGTGCGAGCGTGTGTGTGTGTGTGTGTGTGTTCGTGTGCTTGCACGCGTGCACTCAATCAGTTAATCCCTGAATCCGATTAGATCCGATTATGTCGAACACTTCCCTTTCGAATTTGTCCGTATTTCCTCTCAATGTTTTATTCATTTGATGCGAATATACTTTGTTGGAAGTTATAATTTAATGCATCCAACCATTCTGAAAAATATTTCCGACATTTGGTACAGCAACAACAACAACAACGACAAAAGCAACAACAGCAACAACAACACTTTTTCTGTATTTGTGTGTAGGTGGGTTGATTGTAGCACGGTTGGTATATTTTCCACAAATGTACACGAACTGTACTTATTCAATGGACCCCGGAAGAATAAAAAGAAAATATGGGTCGACGCTGGTAGGATTCGATCTCGGTTCTTAACCTGGCACTCGGTCAGTTACGACGATGGTTGTTCCAGTTGATCCCATCAACGGAACAGCCTGCACGTAAAATTAACGTGCATGTGGCTGAGCACTCCACAGACACGCTTAGCCTTAACGCAGTCCTCAGGGGGATTCAGCGTGGCACAGAGTGTGACAAGGCTGACCCTTTTGAATTACAGGTACTACTCATGTTTGCCAGCTGATTGGACTGGAGCAACGTGAAATAAAGAAGAGCAGTTCCGTCCAACTGACCACTTCACCAAAAACAGTACAGAAATGAAACCCAACCACATTGAAAAGCAGTATTCCAGTATGTCCCCAGTCGAAGGCCGAAACCACTAAAGGTTACATGCGCCCGCGAACGCACGCATATCTATAAGCATATAGCTCTGTCTGTCTGTCAGTCTCTCTGTCTCTCTCTCTCTCTCTCTCTCTACTTCACCAGAAACAGTACAGAAAATAAAACCAACCACACGGAAAGGTGATGTCCCAGCATGGCCACAGCCTCTGGTTGAGACCAATAGACGAAAAAACATATATGCATAGAGTGTTAGGTGTGATGTACAGAACTGGATATTGAGAAAAAGGTCGTCAGAATTTTGGAAAAAAATTTCTTTTATTTCTTCATTCTTATTATTAGCACTTTCGTTCCTCTCTAGAACTTGTGAAATACAATTTTTGTATTTGAC
>NC_069001.1:4497850-4500595 GCF_001194135.2 Octopus bimaculoides | reverse complement strand
TATATATATATATATATATATATATATATATATATATATATATATGTATGTATGTATGTATGTATGTATGTATAGAGAGTATGAAATGATGTAGAGATATTGTATATTAAGAAAAAGGAAGCAGTCAGAATGTTGGATAATTTTGTATTAAGCATACAAAAACAGATATATATATATATATGTATATATACATATATAAACATACATTTACTTCTGTAAATATGCGTGCATAAGTATATATAAGTATATATATCTATATATATATAAATATATATACAAATGTACATATATATATATATACATATATATGCATATAAATACATATACATATACAAATATACATATATATTATATAAGATATATATATGTATATTTGTATATATATATATATATGTGTGTGTGTGTGTGTGTGTGTGTGTGTGTGTGTGTGTGTGTGTGTGTATGAATTTATAAGCATGTATATGTGTATGTATGGATGTATGTATGTATGGATGCCTGCACCGACCTCCACTCATACGCACTATTTTTAGCACGTGTAGCAATCCTTCTCTTGATGTTTATACGTGTGTTTTGGCGAAACAATTTCAGTCTGGAATCGAAACCGGATCAGGAAAGTCAGGGAGCTGACGGTCCGGTCGTCATCTCTGTGCTATTCAACCGAGAATGGTGATTACTACGTAAGCAATTAAATTCTATTGACACGGTAAACATTCGAAATGTGTTTCTATGGTAACACCTAAATCATCGGGAGTTAGCTTGGTCTCAATGTAATGAGACAAATGTTAGCCTTTACAGGATATTGACAAACACTCTAACCTACATTCCCTCTCAGCTCCGCCCACGCACTTTGTCACTCATTCTTTATCTATCTATCTATCTATCTATCTATCTATCTATCTATCTATCTATCTATCTATCTATCTATCTATCTATCTATCCATCTACCCATCCATCCATCTAGCTATCTTTCTATCTATCTATCTCCATCTCTCCATCCATCTATCTATCTATCTGTCTGTCTATCTATCCATCCATCCATCCATCTATCTATCTATCTATTCATCTATCTATCTGTTTGTCTATCTATCTATCTGTATATCTATCTATCTATCTATCTATCTATCTATCTATCTATCTATCTATCTATCTATCTAGCATCTCTCTTCCTGTTTCTCTCTGTTCATTCAACTAATTCCCGTCATATTTTTCCGACTGCTAAACCCCTAAGCAGACCCAAAACCTTGTTTTTCTCTTCTCCCCTTCAATCTATATTCCAAAGTACTTTCAAGGATCAGTCTTCTCCATTTTTGCATGTCCTTTTATACTATTTAACAAATCTTTATGGGAGCAAACAGCTCTTTTTCTTTCACAAGTCCCTTTAAACCTTATTCCAAAGTCTTTTCAAGCCCTTTTAAACAATATTTTGAAAGTCCTTTCAATGATGAACGACCACTTTTCATTTCTTCCCAAGATACCCAAATTTCACTAAAATCTCGCAGAGAGCAAAAGTCTCTTTTCTTTCACAAGTATCCTTAAAATATATTCCAAAATTCCTTCAAAGATCGATCGTTCCTAGTTCTTTAACAAGTCTTTTTAGAATAGGAGGAGGAGGAAGAGGAGGAGAAGGACGACTGACGACATCGATGATATGATGATGATGATGATGATGATGATAAGGAGGAGGAGGAAGATGATGAGGATGATGATGATGATGATGACGATGATGACGATGATGACGACGACGACGATGGTGGTGGTGATGATGATGATGATGAGAACGACGATGACGATGATGATGATAAGGAGGGGGAAGACTACACCGACGACAACGGAAATAATGATTGATGATGACGACGACGATGATGGTGGTGATGATGATGATGATGATGATGGCAACGATGACGACGGTGGTGGTGGTAGTGGTGGTCGTCGTCGTGAAGGTGGTGATGGTGGTGGCGATGACCGGCAAGTATCAGTTGTCCAAAGCCATATATCACACCGAACTCCATATATCTCGAACCGATCAAATATTTACACAAATCACAACCCAGCGCTTGCTGTTTTTGTTTGTCTTTTATTTCAGAAATAACCAAAAAACAAAACAAAATAACCACCACCACCACCAACCACCACCACCACCACGACCCAAGTCCTCAGCCTTATTTTAATGGTTAACGTTCTAACTAAAGAAAAATGTGTCACATCACACGTCGGTCACTTTCTCCGTCCGTCCCGCCCCCTTTTCTCTCACGTACTCCCTTGCTTTTACATATACAAACTCCCGGTACACACACAAACACACACACATACATACATACATACATATATATATATATATATGCAGTTGTCTGTGTTATATGCCTTATGCTTAGAGCATACACAGTCGATCGGCCAATTACGGCTGATTTTGTCCTTAGCGTCTTTTGAGGATCATGTTGTGTTAAAAACATAACGAATATCGGAGAAAAGGGCGAAAATTCGTCTCAGCAGCGGCCAACGAGACCAACTTATGCATTTCGACCTTATACATACGTATACATACATACATACATGCATACATACATACATACATGTATGTATATATATATATATATGTGTGTGTGTGTGTGTGTGTGTGTGTGAATCGTTGGCGATATTTCTCCCTCCGTCTTTCTTGGCCGACCCGAGGTTACAGCAGAAGACACCTGTCCAAGGTGCCATGCAGTGGGACTGAACCCGGAACCATGTGCTTGGGAAGCAAGCTTC
>NC_069001.1:4495483-4497427 GCF_001194135.2 Octopus bimaculoides | reverse complement strand
TCTCTCTCTCTCTCTCTCTCCTCTCTGTACCACTCTTTCTATCTCCCTCTCTCTTTCTCTAGCACTCCTTCTTTTCTGTCTCTGGTTCTCTCATCCTTCTCCCTCTCTCTAGCTGCCTGTTTCTCCCTCTTTCTCTCTCTCTCTCTCTCTCTCTCTCTCTCTCTTCCCTCCCTGTTTCTCTTTCGTACTTTCTCTCTCCCTCCCTCTCTTCCTCTCCCTCCCTCTCTTCCTCTCTCTTCATCCCTCTCTTCCTCTCTCTCTCCTTCTCTCCCTCCCTTTTTACTTCCTTGCAACAAGGCGCCATCCTTAAACCCTATTTGTCGAGCGATAAATAATTAATCCATACCGTTAATCTGTCTGTTTGTCTCCCTACTTTTTACTTAATTAGCCACACTCAAAATGCAAATAAAAAACAAATTCATCGCATTTAGTCTACGGGAAGCCACTGCAACAACTTCTACCTGGTCACTAGTTCTACTGGAAATAGCCGCTAAATCTCCCTCACCTCACACTCTACAATCTGAAAAAGGACACATTCAACCACGTGGTCTTAAACAAATACAAGGCATGTTAGCCATGAATGGAACGCTTTTGATTATAGAACTGCTATGATGTGGGCTCAACTGGGTTTGAACAGCAAGGAAGGAAGTGTTATATAATGTAGTCCAAGGTGTCTAAAGAAATGATGGTATGGTCACGACTGGAACGCCTGTGATTAGATGTCCGTTATGGTTTGGACTGACCTGGATTTGTACAAAATTTAGGAAAAACACATTGGATAATGTAGTCCCAGGGGCACTATGTCTAAGGAAATGATGGTATGGTCACGGCTGGAACGCCTGTGATCAGACATCTGTTATGGTTTGGACTAACCTGGATCTAAACAAAAAACTAGGAAGAACACATCGGATCATACAGTGATATGTGTACGATACCTGAATAAATAGCGGCATGGTCAGAGCTGGAACGCCTTTGATCATAGGTCTGTTATGTTCTGAACTGACCGGGGTTTAAACAACAACGAGGAAGAGCACATTGGATGATATAGTCTTAGGTGCTCTTTGTACGAAGGGCTTAGGTTTCTTCAAGGACTCCAGTAGCAACGGAAACAAGAAAAAGAGGAACCGGAATAACAACAGCTGCACGCTGTTTCGGTAAATAGTCAGTTAGTTCAGTCAACCACCATCAACAGACATATAGATCGGGTGGGACGGGTGGGACGGGTTAACGGGTGGATCAAGTAATTTTCTGTAACATATGGCGTAACGTGATAGGTTGGTTTCTTCTTGTACCCCAATCTAGACAATGCTCCATTCAGTCTTACTTATGGGGCTTGACACCTCTCAATGTCCTACAAGAAAGCTTCCCCCAAAATGTTGTTTGTGCTTTATAGGGGGCGTTGGTTAAAAGGTTGTTTTTTTTGTTTTTTTTTTTTAATTATATACGCTGTTTGTTTAGATACGGCTGGGTGTGTATACATAAATAAATAGACAGTCATGGATAATATAAGCAAACGGGTATTGTTATCAAGACTAGAGAATCCCAAACACATTCAGAATATTAACTGTATCTTGTTATCTAATCTAAAAGTATCAGCCCCACATTCCTCACTGGTGGAAGTCGCTTATTATAATCACATTTGGTCGGAACCTTTCACAAATAGCTTAACTATGATGTATTCTTTTACTCTTGTACTTGTTACAGTCCTTTGAGTGCGGCCATGCTGGAGCACCGCCTTCAACCGAAGAAATCAACCCCGGGACTTATTCCTTGTGAACCTAGTACTTATTCTATCGGTTATTTTGCCGCACCGCTAAGTTACGGGGGACGTAAACACACCAACATCGGTTGTCAAGTGATGGTGGTGGGAACAAAGACAAACACACACACACACACATAAATATATATATGCATGTATTTATGTATGTATATGTCTGTATGTAT
>NC_069001.1:4492897-4495305 GCF_001194135.2 Octopus bimaculoides | reverse complement strand
ATATATATATATAAAACGGGCTTCTATCAGTTTCCGTCTACCAAATCCACTCACAAGGCTTTGGTCGGCCCGAAGCTTTAGTAGAAGACACTTGCCCAAGGAGCCACGCAGTGGGACTGAACCAGGAACCATGTAGTAAGCTTCTTACCAAACAGCCATGCTTGACAACAAACATACACACGCACATGCACACACATACATATACACATATGTGTGTGTGTGCGTGTGTGTGTATATATATGTATGTGTCAAGGCTTGAAGAAGTAGTAACAGCAATCGATCAGCTAAGATATTGTTATAATGAAAATCAGAAACCCTCTTTGGAGACAGACAGACAGATAGATAGATAGATAGATAGATAGATAGATAGGTATGTAGACAGATAGATAGAGAGTGAATAAGAAAATGTAAGAGAGAGAGGGGGAGAGAGATTGATTGCGAAATGAAAAATTTGCATGCTATTGAAAATTGGAAATAATAATAATAATAATAATAATGATGATGATGATGATTTCATTTATTTGCCACAAGGAGGACAATAATAATAACAATAATAATAATGTCAGTCAAATATATTATCCAACCGCTACAATGAATACTCGACCCAATCAGCGCTGGACACTGTTGCACATAGTCACATGACATATTCATCAGAGTAACACAGCTCACATCGTGCATAGACTTTACTGACGACATGCGAAAATTATCCCGAAATAACATGGCAAGTTGGGACATCAAAGCCAAAGGAAAATAGTAATGTCTTAATACATACCAATATATGCATATGTATGTATGTGCGTGTATGTATGTATGTGTGTATATGTATGTGTGTATGTATGTATGTATGTATGTATGTATGTATGTTTGAATGTATGTATGTTTGTAAATATGTATGTGTGTGTGTATATGTATCTGTGTAAGTATGTATAGATGTATGTCTGTTTGTAAGTATGTATATGTGTGTATGTATGTGTGCATGTATGTGTGTGTGTATGCATATTTGGTTGTATGTATGTATGTGTGTATGTAAATAAGTTTGTATGTATATTTGTATATATATATATATATATGTATGTATCTAAATATGTTTATATGCAGGTATGTATGTATGTACTTATGTATATATGTTTGTATGTTTGCATGTATGTATGCCTGCAAAGTATGCGCGCGCGCGTGTGTTCACATCCACTTTTAATTATCTGAAGTCTTTCTGTTAGGAACAAACTGCTTTCTAACAAAAATACAAAATCCCATAGACTATAGTTTGTTTTTATTCTCTACAAAATGTAGATGACAAAAACAAATTCACAATTGAAACTTGAGAAAAGTCTTGTATATTTTTACCGTTCCGCTTACAAATTGTATTTGTAATGTGCATGTTAATTTGTTGATTTCCTTTCCTGAAGACCTCAACTTTTCCAGGTTGTATACATATGCATACATGCTTGTTTCCATGTATGTACATATATATATATATATATATGCATGTATATATATTTACAGATGCAATGACCAATCTTAAATAGAATTCGTTAAAATGTTTAGAAGCAGCTCGTGTTAGGGACTGAACCTGTGAACCACACGTCAACTGATTCTGTTCGACTATTATGTTATGGATGCAAATGTTTGTGGCGAAAAACCCAGCCACTTGAACATTAATCTAACGAGTAGCCAGTTCAATTGATTCAACAAATGGATGACTCGTCGTCCAAGTCGGTGAACGGCCTTTTATGTATGGAGACACACAGACACACACATGCACACCCATATATATACAAACACATGTACACCCTCATGCATAGATACATACCTACATAGATGTTTGCAACGAATATATTTTTCCCTCTCTTTCTCTATATATTTATCTTGGAGTCTATGTACGTGTATGAATCAATACATGTATGAGTGTGTGTGTGTGAGAATATGTGCATATATATAAATATGTATGTGTATATGCATGTACATACAGGTATATATGTGTGTGTGTGTATGTATATGTATGTGTGCGTATATATACATACACACACATGTATATACATATATATATATATATTAAAACTGGTTTCAATTAGATACATAATATATACATACACACACATATATATATATATATATATACATACATGCACATAAACACATGCACACACGCAGACATGAAACAAACCAGCAAACCTAAATGTCACTTTGAAGTCCGCTCTCCACACGTCAAGTACATTGGTGTGTTGGCCTGTTTTCGTGCTTTGTTGTTCGTTGTTTTTGTTGTTGCTGTTGTAAATGCCGTTGTTGCGGTTGTTGATATTGTTGTTGGTGCTGTAGCTTTTGTTTTTCCTCGGAATATACCTTTGAACAATTTTCGAAATCCTGCCTATGTGTAAGTGGGTGTACGGCGCCTGCGCGTGACCGTGTTT
>NC_069001.1:4491083-4492485 GCF_001194135.2 Octopus bimaculoides | reverse complement strand
GTAATTTGCATTTAATATTTATTATCATATTATATTATTATAAGAATATAATATAATATTATGTTAATAAAATTTAATTTTTGAATTGACAATTGTACTTCTCCATTTTCTTTTCATCTATGTATGTATGTATGCTTGTGTGTGTATATATGTATATATATAATATATATATATATATATATACATACATACGCGTGTGCTTGTGATTCTCTGTGTGTGTTGGTGTATACGTATAACTGCGTATGTTGTCAGGTCCCAACCACGACACCCTCACACTTCTGTACGGCCATAGCTTTAAGTATTTGGATCAATAGAAACTGGAGCTGTTACCTTTTACAGCTAAATCAATACACAGATTGCAAAGACTGAGTTGGGGCTTCGTAAAGAGAGGGGGGGCTGGTTGGCGAACCTGAATTGAAACAATGACAGCGATGTGAATGTCGAGGACCATTAAGAATTTCTTTTTAAAAACCTTCAATGAAACGAATAAAAATGTAGAAATACACGATGAAATTAGAAAATTAAGCAAGTCTTTATATGAAGGCATTGCACGTGTTTCAATATGTGTGTGTAATTTGTGTGTGTCTTTGTGTCTGTGCTTGTCGTCCCATCACCTCTTAACAACCGGTATTGGTGTGTTTACGTCCCCGTAACCAAGTGGTTCGACAAAAGAAACCGGTAGAATAAGTACTATGTTTAAGAAATAAGTCCTGGGGTCGATTTGTTCCACTAAAACTCTTCAAGTTGGTGTTCCAGCATGACCGCAGTCAAATGACTGAAACAAGTAAAAGAATAAAAGAATGTGTGTGTGTGTGTGTGTGTGTGTGTGTGTGTGTGTGTGTGTGTGTGTGTGTGTGTGTGTGTGTTACTCAGATACTAAAATGAGAACACAAGTACTTTATCATAAATGTATTTACACTTTAGGTTCTGAATCAAAATATTGAAACAGGAATGGTTTCACAGCGGTCTACCACAAGTTACATATATACATACATGTAGAAACAGTTGGTAGCCATGTCCACTTAAAGTGATAAAATCAACACTAAGCAATCAAACTATCAAGCAGACAGCTAACAATGTATCTCTAAACCTAGAGAGTTACCAATCACATTTGATATTGCAGAGAAGTAGCAGGTAACCATTCAGTTAGTGAAATATTAATGAAATGGAGATAGTTTTTCATTATATGTCTCTCTCCTTTTCTATTTCTCTCTTTATATATTATATTTAGTGCATATACAATATATTATATAGCATATTATGCGTTATAGAATACATTATATATATAACCTATCTATCTATCTATCTATCTATCTATCTATCTATCTCTGTATATATATATATATATATATATATATATATAATATATATAGATAATATATATAGATAATATATATATATA
>NC_069001.1:4485904-4486314 GCF_001194135.2 Octopus bimaculoides | reverse complement strand
TGGTATTTATTCTGTCAGTCTTTTACCGAATCGCTAAGTTACAGGGACGTAAACACACCAACACCGGTTGTCAAGTGGTGGTGGTGGAGGACAAACAGACACAAGGTGTCTTCTGCCATAGCCTCAGGCCCACCAAAGCCTTGTGAGTAGATTTGATACACGGAAACTGAAAAGAAGCCTGTCGTATGTGTGTGTGTGTGTGTGTGTGTGTCTCTGTCTGTCTGTGTATGTGTGTTTGTCCTTCATCACCGCTTGACAATCGGGGCAAGACACTTTCTGCATGTCATATTCCCTTTTTTCGTTCACTTGGAACTTAGTGCTCATTCCTCCCCACTGTCACTGTTCTTCTCCAGTTACCATTCCCTTGACCATTCCTTGACCATTCCTTTCACCCTAAAGAACCTGCAAAT
>NC_069001.1:4483676-4485742 GCF_001194135.2 Octopus bimaculoides | reverse complement strand
ACACACACACACACACACACACACACACACACACACACACACAGAAAGAGAGAGGTTTATAGCATAAAAGTTTATTTTGTCCCCGTAATTTGAACGATTAGCTTTACATATTTTTTTTTCTTTGTTTTACGTATTCCATCGTCCATAATGTTGACATAGGGGCACTGCTATCACAGTAGTGTGAACAGAGTGATATCACTGATATTTTTAACATATATATTGTAATCATTAACACCGTAAACACACACTCATGTCGCTGATATTGTTTTACATAGAGAGATATCTATGGTATTGTTAACATACACAGAGTGGTATCAGTGATACCACTGACATAAATTGATATCATAAATGTTGTTAACACAAACAGAGTGATATCACTAGTATTGTGTGACAAACATTGGTAATAACTCATATTTTTTAACCCAGTGATATCATTGATATTCTTCGCAGTCAATGCGCACTTGATATCAGCGATACTGTTAACATATATGGTCGTATCACTGCTTTTATAAACACAGATTAATAGAACAAATAGTATTGACACGCATGGTGATGTCACTGACGCTCATGTGTGGGTGTGCATATATATATATGTGTGTGTGTGTGTGTGTGTGTGTGTGTTAGATATTTATGTAACGATGTACGTATTATTTTATAGTCTTTAAGTCCGTAAAATGTGTCACAACTCTTGTGAAGGTGACCGTTCCAGAAATTGAGTTTGATTTTACTCAAAGACAAAAACGAACACGAGTTAAAATACTAGAATCGATAATGTAGCCCAAGAATCTATGAAGGTGATGCTCCAGCATGGTCGGCTGTAGTCCAGTGATCGAAACCGGTTAAAGGACAATAAATAAGAATATGGTGTTTGTCATTGATTGGTTTTCGTGATGGAAGCAGAATTGGATTTAATCCGAGGTATTATTAATTTTTTTGTTGTTTTTTTTTGTGTGTGAGATGAATAACAAGAAGAAAGGAAATAAAGAAGAAAAGAAAGAATGAAGGAATTAATTAATAAATGGAAGAGGAACTAATGTGAAAGAAAGGAGAAAGAGAGAAGAGGAAAAGAAGGAATGGTTGAAGGAAAAGGAAGAAAAAGAAGGAAAGAAAAAGAGAACGAAAGAGACAAGGTGGAAAAGAAGAAAAGAAATCACGAAAATAATGAAAGAGAGAAAGAAGGAAATAAAGAAGCAAAGGAGAAAAGAAAGAAGAATTAATGAAAGAAAACAAACCACAAAAAGAGAGAAAGAAATAGAAAAAAAAGAAGAAAAAAGGGGCCCAAAAGAAAGACGTGAAAGAGAAAATACGGAAAGAGAGAAAGGAAAGAGATGTGAAGAAAGAAAGGTAGAAAGGAAAATGGACAAAAGAAAGAAAACTCGAATGAGAGAATGAAAGAAAGAAGAATAGTCTTTGTTTATTAAAGCAAACCTACGAATATTTTTTTAGCGTTGCGTGTTCGACTTAATGAGCAGGTTTACAACGGGTGATTAACTGGCTTAATTTAACAGTTAATTAATGGTTTTCTTTGATTCTGGTTAGTTTCAGTAATTTAAGCATTTGTAAGTATTGTGGGAATTTGTTCCTTTTTAATGCTTCTATGATATATTGATCATTTATATAGGTGGGCGTCGATAATAATCGCTGTCCTAGACGAGAGAACACACACACACACACACACTCTCTCTTTCTCTCTCTCTCTCTGTTTCTTTTGATATTTGGAGGAAATGCGCATGGATTATATCAGTATGTTGTAATATTGTAAATTCATTTATATTTATAACCTTATTGGTATCGATGTACGTGAATCGTGTGTCCCATATTGTGTTGAGACGATCGGAACTAAAGAACATTAAAAGTAAAACCATAAATGTCAGTTATCAACTTTATACATACATACATACATACATACATACATACATACATACATGTGTGGTGGTGGTGGTGGTGGTGGTGGTGGCGGAGATTGTTCTCTTCCGAGCAATGATGATGTCTGCACCAGCACCACCACCACCAGCACCACCACCACCACCACCACCAGCACCAGCACCACCACCACCACCACCACC
>NC_069001.1:4480940-4482895 GCF_001194135.2 Octopus bimaculoides | reverse complement strand
TATATATATATATATATATATATATATATATATGGAACAAAAACGCAATAGAGGGCATGACAACGTTCGGACAGATCAGACGATACAAAGGCGGACAAGGGAAACAGGAATTAGGACAGGCAAAAATAAAGAAAAAGACGGGTCATACGTGGCTTTCTTTCTTCAGTCAAGCACCAGAAGTCATGACCATTTCGGACAGTTACACTTGAGATGGTTTGATCTGGTTGCCCCGCCAAAAAAGTCTAAGCTAAGAGCATTAGCCCCCTTTGTAAGAACGCTCATGAATGTGTACAGCAACAAAGACAAAAACACAAACAGCAAGAAAATAACAGGCGTCTTTCAACTGAGAACGATTCAAATTGAGCTGGAGTGTATGGAGTGAAAGTCTAAAGGCAGGAACATGGGAGATGGACACAAGACGTGTTGACGGTCAGTAGTCAGGCCAAGAAAAGAAAGTTCATGCCTGGCCAGACACTGGTCATGTGGAAGGAGGAGAAATGGGTAGGGGACAGCGGGATTGAAGGATTAGAAAAAAGGGACAAAGGGAAAGATGCAATCGACTAGTTCCCTCCCACAAAATTTCAGGCCTTGTGCCAATAATAGAAACGATTATTATTATTATTCTTATTAAGGCGGTGAGATGGCAGAATCGTTAGCACGACAGACGAAATACTTAGCGATATTTCGTCCGTCGCTACGTTTTCAGTTCAAATTCCGGCGAGGTCGACTTTGCCTTTCATCCTTCCGGGGCCGATAAATTAAGTACCTGAGAAACAATGGGGTCGTTGTAATCGACTTATCTCCTCCTCCCAAATTGTTGCCCTTGTGACAAAATTTCAACCATTATTATTATTATTATTATTATAAATTCCTATTATTATCATTATTCTAATTAACGTTCTTACTATTATTATTATCATAAATTTTACTAGAAATGTTATTGTTATCATTATTAATATAATTGTTCTTATAGTCATCTTTATTATTATTATTATTATTATTATTATTATTATTATTGTTGTTGTTGATGTCATCGTCATTGTTGCTGTTGTCTTTGTTGTTGTTGTTGTTCATTTACAACCAAGCAATCAGGAATTCTCATGATTTATTATCGCGGAGAGCTTTAGGCTAAAGTGGCCACTAATCAAAAAATGGTTCATTAAACCGTGTGAAAGTATCGTCGAAACTATGTCAGTCAATCGCTGGTGTTTAATAAGTGTCTGGCCTCTGCGATAAAGGCCGTTTTATAGTGTTTGAGATATTAAAAGAGGTTAACTTTACATGAATATATTGTACAAATTTCAGCTGATAACATGTTGTTGCCTGTCGTAACAATTCACATCTCGTTGATTTTAACGGTACCTTAATAGCTTGCTAAGTTATATCTAGCACTTGTGGAATAGCTATTCGCTGTGGTTGTCCGCTGAGGAGTTTCTCAGCCGTGCGTCTATGAGATGTAACCAGTACGTAGTCAATGGATGTAGCTGTGAGCTATGTCTATTGACTAAGTATATTAATTATGATTGTTAGCTGAGCCTGTTAACTACAGCTGTTAACTATGTATGTTTACCATGGCTATTAGCTACAACTGGTCACGTTGGCTGATAATTGGTTTGCTAACTATGGCTGTACACTAACCCTGTTAGTTAAAGTCGTTAGCTGTAGGTATTAACTGTGTTAACTGTATCTGTTAGCCATGACTACTTACTGCGGAACTTGACACCTGTAAGTGGTGCAGCTGTAAGTGGTGCAGCTGTAAGTGGTGCAGCTGTATGCTGCAGTTGTTCACCGAGGATGTGTGTGAGGTATAGCTGTTACACGCGTTATCTGATAACGATGGTTGTTAACTGTAGCTGTTATCTATGTTACCAATCTTAACTATAGCTGTTAGCTATGCGGTTTAGCTATACTGTTAACCATGTCTGCCAACTATGGCTATTTGCAGTAGCTAGTCT
>NC_069001.1:4477044-4478979 GCF_001194135.2 Octopus bimaculoides | reverse complement strand
TATATATATATATATATATATATATATATATATATATATATATATATATATATATACTAATATGCGCAGATTCTTGTAGGATTTATACCCTTCCTCCACACGGTCCCTCATCTACCAACCACCAGACCATCCTAGCCCCTGTGATATCGCTGTCGTAATCTACTTGTCAAACATGTAAACACCACAACAGTTTGATAGATTTATACGAGTTGTTTTCTATCAACACCATATTGATCCCTAATCCGATGCCTGAATGTGGCTATGTATATCTGAGAATATACATACATACATACATACATACACATATATATATATATATATATATATATATATATATATATATATATATATATATATGCATATAAACATACGTATATATAGACAGACAGATACGTTTGTGTGTATATGTGTATGTCGGTAGGTATATAAATATATGGACACATACAATCGATTCATAACAGTATATGCATTGGAATGAATATATATAAATATATAGAATAAATACGTACATGCATATATATATATATATATATATATACATACATGTGTGTCCGTGTGCGGGTGTGCCTCTGTGTGTGTGTGTGTGTGTGAGTATGGATGCATGTTTTGCGTTCTATTTCCTTGCTCCAGCCACAGTTATCGATGCTTTTATCAATGTTTGTGACCTCTATATATCTGGGTTCGTGCATTTTGAAACAAAAAGCCAAAACACATACACACCCACACCCTCGCACACACACATGCATACACTCGCACACACACTTACACACATCACTGAAACCATATGAAGACGTCTTTAACGGGAACCCAAAAGCTCTTTATTGATTTCTTGGAGGAACCTGTTCAGATAAGATCCCCCATTATAGAAAATACTGTATTATACTTTCTTCGCTTAAAATAACAACCTAAAACCTTTCGAATTTAACATTTCACTGATGTCTTCTAATGTGTACAACATATATTCTATAGAAGAATAGGAACACGTTTTTAGTGATGTGATCTGGGTCATACATTTGATGCCCTCCCCTTGGTGATACACACATCCACACATATACATGGCTGTGTGGTAAGAAGTTTAATTCCCAACTACATGGTCCTGGGTTCAGACTCACTGCGTGGTGCCGTGGGCGAGTGTCTTCTACCAAAGACAGAGCCGACCAAAGCGTTTTGAGTGGATTTGGTTAACGGAGACTGAAAAACTGAAAAAAGCCTATATTATATGTATATGTATGTATATATAGTGAATCCAAACAAAGAAGAACAAACATGAAGTATATATAGGAGTATATAATTTTTTTATAATAATTATAAGGGCAACTACATGGCAGAGCCACATACTAGAAATAGATGTCAAATGACTCTAAAGATACTTTTATCACATAGACACAGGCTGCAAGCGAGGGAAATGAACGAAAAAGATTTTTTTTAAAGTTTAACCCCAGATCAATTGATTTCTAGCTCATATGTGTATATATATATATATATATATATACATATATATATATATATATATCAAGATAGACAGACAGACTGATAAAGAGAGAGTGTGTGTGTGTGAAAGAGAGAGACATGTAAAGACACATACTTCCAACATGACCAAAAGAGCTGCCACTCTTTCCTCCATCATGCGTAGTAAAACGAGTTTCCAATATAACCACCGCCAATAGGTCAATTTCTCTCCTTCTGTCTCTCTGTCTCCCTTTCTCTATCTTTCTTTCTTCCTCTCTCTCTCTCTCTCTCTCATTCTGTCTATCTATCTATCTATCTTTCTCCCTATCTCTTTGTCGCTTCCACGCTCTCTCGCTCTCTGTATGTGTATGTGTGTGTCTGTGAATATGTATACATACATATGTATGTATACATATTCACAGACACACACATACACATATATATCCATGTATGTATATATATATATATGTATGTATACATATTCAC
>NC_069001.1:4470198-4476414 GCF_001194135.2 Octopus bimaculoides | reverse complement strand
GTGGGTGGGTGGGGGAAATATGAAGGAAGAATAATTTATAGATTCCCTTAGAACCTACACAATGGGATCATTTATTACAGGTCGAAAGATGAAAAAGTTGAAGATAAATGTGTGTGTGTGTATGTGTGTGTGTGTGCGTGTGTTTCTGTGTGTGTGTGTACGTTTGCGGGAGGAGGGTTGTAATAAGTGCTTATAAACATACACATCGCTCACACACACATGCACACACACATATATATATATGTGAATACATGCATATATATATATATATATATAGCCGCACACTTATTTATAACAAATAATTATATGTATGTAAATATGTGCGAGTATGAATATATATTTATATGTATGTGCGTGTGTTGTTGTGTATATCTGTATATATTATATACACGTGTGTGTGTGTGTCTGTATGTATATATATATATATATATATATATATAAAGATAGATAGATATATAAATATATACATATACAATGAGAAAACATACGCACACACACATACAGAGAAAACATACGCACACACACATACAGAGAAAACATACGCACACACACATATATATATAACTGCATGATGGACTGGAAATTATGTGATATATAAGGATGTCAGTATAGTAAGCTTCGAGAAAACTTTCACCCTTGATTGCACACATACACATAAATAACTTAAGCTTTTTAATACATACTGTTAAAGTTAGTTAATCGTACCTAGATAACATCGCCTTCAAGATCACATGCAACCGCAGATAAAGTAATTCACCTATGCAGACCCTAAGCCAGATAGCCTCCTGTAACTGCCGATAGGGATTTAACTCTCTGTCAAAGGGATTCTTCTTTTCCAAAGTAGCGCTTAATGGCGCAACTTTTATTTCACTGGACATAATTCCGAGGAAACCTGCAGAAATCACAGCTAGCAACTACAAGAGAATTTTGACTGCCCTTATGCACTTCTTCAGAGGTAACCTACCAGTATATCCTATTTTCTTTGCCGACATCGAGACCAAGGAAATTATCTGTTCAGCATAACACGGAACGCAATTCATAAAGCTCGTTCATATATTTTTACTGAAAGGGAGATCTTCTTTGTGTCAACGAGAAACAGCACATATTGAAGATTCCGCTGTATCTATTAAAAAGATGATTGAGCTACCGTAATGCTTGTCACCAACGGAAGTCCCTATTGGCCAATAATGTTTGCTTTTATGTCAAGTTATAATGAGAATTATTTTACATTAGACTGAATAATTACCCAACAGCTTTTGTAGAAAATTACTAACTGTAAATCTCACAACGAGAGATATTCAGCAACAGTTTTTGGGAGTAAAGATTATTTGCCAACATAACATGGCAGTCCTGGTTTAGGACGAATGTTGCTATAATTTAGCCCCAGGTGAGATCGTCTCCAGCTGGCAATACGACACGAATGTCTCTCTCCAGCTGACTATACGACAGGAATATCTCTTGTTGTGAGATTTACAAATTATAATTTTTTAAATTTATAGATCAGTGACCAGTTGTCACTTTGAAAACTATATATTTCAGTTTCCGTGTACCAAATCCACTCACAAGGCTTTGGTGGTCCTGAGACACTATAGTGGAAGATACTTGCCCATGGTGCCGCACGGTGGGACTGAACCTGGGACCATGTGGTTGGGAAGCAAGTTTCATACAACAGAGCCACGTCTGTGTGAGTGTAGATAGATAGACACATGTGTTGTTTGTGTGTGTGTGTGTGTGTGTGTGTGTGTATTCGAGTGTGTTTGTTGCGAAAGCACACAAAAACTCACAGACACACACACACACACACACACACACATACTCACACAGAGAGGTATACGTATAGACACACGGGCACGCGGACTCACAGCACATACCCACAGACACATTGATAGAGACACAAAAAAAAGGCGGACATGAACGCAAACATGTGAACACGGAAACATACACACAAGCCCATAGTAACAGATACACCTTTCATACATACACACAAACATTTAAACACACACACACACACACACACACACACACACACACACACAATGGCATAACCACACACACACACAATGGCATAACCCCCCACACACACACACACACAATGGCATAGCCACACACTAACACACAGACACACAAACACAGAACTGTAATCATTGAACCATAAAGGTATGTCTGGTATTAATAGCAGAATGCGGTGGAATATCCTCCAGGATATCACATTGTGATGGGGGAGAGGTGGGAGTTACGTGGAGGAGGGGGGAGCGGATGGGGAGAGGGAGAAGGAGGAAGAGAAAGGAAGGATTTAGAGAAGAAGAGGGACGTTGGTTTTGGTAGCGGTTCAATTGCGTAACAACAACAACAACAACAAAGCTGATTGTGATGAAGATGATGATGATGATGATGTTAATACTTCTGCTGCTGCTGTTGCTGCTACTGATGATGATGATGATGGTGATGGTGGTGTTAAGGATGAAGACAGCGATGATGGTAATGATGATGATGACGACGACGATGATGATGATGGTGATGAGGATGGCAAATGATGACAATGATGATGATGATGATGATGATGATGATAACGATAGTAGTAATGGTTGTGGAGGTGATGATGGTGCTGATGTCGCTGATGGCATTGGGGGCGGTAGTGGCGGTGGTGGTGGTGGTGGTGGTACGAGTGATAATGATGATGGTTGTGGTGACTGTGATTGTGATGGTGCCGATTGGTGATGCTGGTGGTGACGATGGACGTTGTTGTTGTTGTTGTTGTTGTGGTGGTGGTGGTGGTGGAGGTTGTGGTGGTGGTGGTGGTGGTGCTGATAGTGTTTATATGATACATTGCCACCAGGCAACAGTCGAATTTCTTCATCTCCCATGATCAGCACGTGACTAGTTCTCAATGTTATCTAACCGGGTGGAGGATAGAAAGCATCACCCCACGGGCAGCACCACCTAAGCATCACCAAGCTTTTTGTTCGACGCTCCCTACCACTTCTCCATCACTACCGCCGCCATAATAATAATAATAATAATGATTTCAATTGTTGGCACAAGGCACAATTTCAGGAGAGGTGGTAGTTTGATGACACTGACCGTAGGGTTCAACTGCTACTTATTTTATCGACCCCCGGAAAGGATTAAAAACAAAGTCGACCCCAGCGGAATTTGAACTCAGATCGTAAAGACGGACGAAATGTCGCTTAGTATTTTACCGGGCATGTTAACAGTTCTGTAAGCTGGACGGCTTAGTTGGCTTTTTCCTTGAATGATTGACACGCTACCTGTAAGGGGAGAAATAGGCTATGTTCCAAAAACGAAACATAATGAGGATGTGAAAATATTGCAACGTTCGTTAACGTTGAATGGGTTTTTTTTAATTATTATGTTATTTCTTTCAAGATGTAACAACCCGCTCGTGATGAGAGAAAAGGTAACTGTTGATGTCCGTAATTATCAAACCGTGGATAATAAAAAAAAAAAAGACTGCGTAAACAGAATTACCAAGCGGAACACGCATTCTACGCATTTTCGGTGTATATAAGCAAATTACATGAAATACTTTCACACACGTACGCACATGTAGTACATACAGACACATGTGCGTATATGTATACGTATATGCCAAGAAAAACAGAAAAAAGCAGAGAGCGCCTGCACATGGGCATACATACAGACGCTCACTTATATATATATATATACATACACGTACATACGCATACACACACACAACTCACACACACACACAACTCACACACACACACACACACACATACCTATGTTTGGCTGTCTGGTAAGAAGCTTGCTTCACAACCACATAATTCGGAGTTCAGTCCCGCTACGTAGTATATTGGACATGTGGTATGTCTTCTACTCTAGCCACGGGCTGACAATAGCCTTCTGAGTAGATTCTGACCAGAAAAGGTCACAGAAAACGAGAAAGCAACCATACTCTGGGATATGCCAATACACACAGATAGAGAAATTAAGGCCAATAGGCCAGATATAGTTGTCAGAGATCATGAAAAAAAAATGCTTTCTAATTGATGTATCAATACCAGCAGATCACAACGTTTCTCTAAAAGAAATGGAGAAACTTTCAAAATACAAAGGCCTGGAAATAGAGGTAACTCGAATGTGGAATCTATAAACAGAAACAGTTCCTATCATAGTGGGTGCATTAGGTATGATTTAAAAATATTCAGACAAATATATAACAAAAATACCAGGACTTACAAGTATATATAACATACAGAAACTTGCACTACTGGGCACTGCACACATCCTACGCAAAACACTTTCAATACAGTAACCATAAGAACATCACAGCACATACCCAAGGCACACAGAGCTGCGCTCGGCAGTGAAGTGAAAGCACGCTATAAAAATAAAACTACTGAATAATAATAATAATAATAATAATAATAATAATAATAAGGCTTTCAAATTTTGCCACAAGGGCGGACGAATATGATGATGGCGGTGGTGGTGGTGGTGGTGGTGGTGAAGTGGAGGAAGGGGTAGACGATAACGTTAGAAATGCTATTGATAATAATGATGATTGCAATAACAACAACAACAACGGGGCAGCGCAAGTAGTAGCAGGATCTGTATATGAAAAGGAAAGGACACTCTCACGGTTGCCAAGAAAGGTTATTTCACTTGGCAACCATGAGAGTCGTCTTTATGACCTGGAATTGTGTTGTTGTGCTCTTTCCTCTCTTCGTCTCTAATGCTTTTACGTGCTTAGATGCTCACACACACACACACACACATATATATGCACATATATATATACAAACATACACACACGCATACAAACATACACACTCATGCATACATACAAACATATGTGTATGTATGCATGCATTCATACATATATATATATGTGCAAGCATGCATGCACACGTACATACATATTTACATACACAAATATATACTCCTACATACAAATACATATACATACATAAATATATACATACGAGTATAGAGACATAACACTCATACATATATACACATATATAGATATGTATACATAGGAGCATGCATGCATACACACACACACACTCACACACATACATACATACATACACACACACATACATAAATACATACATTCATACGAACAAACACACCTGCATACATACATACATACACGCATACACACTCACACACATACATACATACATACACACACATACATACGTACATGCATGTATATATATCCAACTCTGTTTCTGTGTGTGTGTGTCTCTGTGTGTGTGTGTGTGTGTGTGTGGTTTCCATCGTGATGAAGTATTATATCGATTTTTTTGATTTTTTTAATTATTATTTTTTTTTTGCTTGTTATGTTTTCGCAACTGTTCAGATTGCTTTTAGGTGGAAGAGTCTTTCACACTGGAACATTTAACAAAACCATTCTGTCAACAAACTGACCACTGTCACAGCGACCACTTAGTAAAAAAAAAACACAGTGTGTCCAGTTTGCGGTTGATGACACTACAGGTTGTGTCCACCTTGTGATATTTACGGAATGTATTGATATATATGACCGCAAGCTGGCAGAATCGTTAGCACGCCGAGCAAAATACTTAGCGACATTTTGTCAGTCTTAACGTTCTGAGTTCAAATTCCGCCGAGGTCCACTTTGCCTTTCTACTTTTCGGATCTCAGGGATATTCAGGGTGACACAGGATGTGATAAGGCTGGTCCCTTTGAATTACTGGTACAATTCATTTTTGCCAGCTGAGTGGACTGAAGAGACTCTCTTACTCTCAGTCACTCACCGTCACTCACCGCCCGTCAATCACCACCAATCACCGTCAATCACCATCAATCACCGTCACCCATCGTCAATCACCATCAATCACCATCACTCACCGTCGATCACCATCAATCACCATTAATCACCGTCGTCATTCACCATCAATCATCGTCAATCACCGTCACTCATCGTCAATCACCGTCACTCATCGCCGTTAATCACCATCACTCACCGTCAGTCACCATCAATCACCGTCAATCACCATCAATCATCGTCATTCACCATCAATCGTCATCACTCACCGTCAGTCACTCTTTACTCTCATTCTACTCTTACTCTACTCACTCTCACTCTTATCCATTGTCACTCATTTAGTTTCTCTCACTCTCTTACTCGTTGTCACTCTCACTCTCACTCGCTTACTCATTGTCACTCTCACTCTCACTCGCTTACTCATTGTCACTCTC
>NC_069001.1:4469158-4469622 GCF_001194135.2 Octopus bimaculoides | reverse complement strand
CTCTCTCTCTCACACACACACACACGAGACCGCGCACGCACACAGAATAAAATAAAATATTTCTGAAAAGTCACTTGATAATTTTTTTCTTCTTTTTTTCCCACAATGTTTACCATAAAAAAATTTGTTGGTTTCTGGTTGGAACCCCCAGGTTTTCTGCACTGAAAGAGCCTGGTTAAGAGTCTATACGGTTACGTGACAGCCCGGACACCTTGCAGCTATGTTATGACACCAACCAGCATGTTGCAGAGGGTGTTTAAAGACTCAAAGGTTCATAAAACCGACTTTGAAAAATTGACTTACCCTATTCTTTTTTGTAAGTAAATGTTTATTAGTAATCAATTTTTACTCAAATCCTGTTCAACTTACCGACAAATGTATTCATTTTGTAGCTGAGTGGGTTGGTGCAAGGCGAAGTGAAGTGTTTTGCGCAAAGACCCAACGCTCAACCGGTCAGGGAATCT
>NC_069001.1:4466738-4468130 GCF_001194135.2 Octopus bimaculoides | reverse complement strand
CACACACCTTCACTTTTTCTCTAACTTCTCTCTTTCTGTCCCGATCGCTATGTGTGTATGTATGTATATATGTATGCATGTACGAATGTATGTATGTATGTATGTATGTATGTATGTATGTATGTATGTGTGTATATGAGTAGATACACGATGCACAACACGATGTGTGTGAACACGATGCACAACAATTGATGAAGTATCTCTGCTATGCAATATATAATTTGAAAAAAAAATATTAGATAAAACTTCTCCCGTTTTTGCATGTGGTTGGGCGATGGCTGATGACTTCTGATGCTAATCTTTATCGGGAAAGTACATTATATGTCGATTATTTGGGGAAAATAATCGTCGTCGCCACCATCATCATCATCATCATCATCATCGAATCACAAATAACCACTACCATCCTCTTCCTCGTTTACATCAACGTCCCACTAGTAACCACGTCAGAAAACGCCCACTCATTGCAGATGGTGCCTTCCCCCCACCCCCACCCCATTGCCGTTCCTCCGTGACCCTCCACTCTTAGTTCTTCATCCGTATGCAATCCAAGCACCTCGTGCCAAATCTGATTCCATCAATGCCCGGGACGTGGACGTTACTCGCGAGTGAGTATGATTTACTAATTTTTACCAGCGTATCCACTATTTGTTTCAGCTATCAATATATAGTTGAGAGTAAAACACAATTACCCTCTTGGGCCTTTGGCATTTGATCCAATATCTCGACTAGAATGAGGCAGCTAAAGAAACTGGAGTAACAAAATCCCTGGGGCAGTGCACTATATTTCGCTGGTCAAGCCCCGGCAACTTGCCTGCCTCTCAGCTTATATTGATAAACACTTGTTGTCATGTCCATCATAAACCATCTCGTAGTCCTTTATTTCCCTCGTGTCCATACACCATACATGATATCACATATATCTCATATACACAGGACATCCATGCACCATGCATTATATCACACTCCCAATTTTGCCATATGATACACAGGATATATTTTTCTGGAACCCGTGCAATATATATGTTATACACATTATTTATATTATTTACATTTGACTGATATTTGTCCTCTTCTTGTTTATTGTTAACACAACGTTTCGGCTGATATACCCTCCAGCCTTCATCAGGTGTCTTGGGGAAATTTCAAACCTGGGTTCTCATTCCTAAGCTATTCCTAAGTACCTGTAGAAGTACTGGTGTTATAGCAGTGGTGGTAATGGTGGTAGTGGTGGTAGTGGTGGTGGGGATGTATTCCAGGTCTTGTGCCCTTGTTAGAAAGGGTAATTATTATTATAATTAAAGCATCGAGTAGGCAGAATTTTTATCAAGTCGAACAAAATTGCTCAACAGCATTTCTTCCGGCTCTACACATTCTGGGTTCCAATTCTGC
>NC_069001.1:4464751-4465974 GCF_001194135.2 Octopus bimaculoides | reverse complement strand
AGGAAGAAACAACAGATAAGAAGAAGGGGGCGGAGGAGGTGAAGACGAAGATACAGAATGTATATATTTTGTAATTAGGAAACAAAATAATTAAGAGCTATTTACTTGTTTATGTATTTCTGTGAGTGTAAGTGTGTGTGTGTGCGTGTGTGTATTAACGTTTGTGTTAATGTTCAATTATAATTTTGACGTTTATGTATTTCTTTTGCAAGATTTTTGATGTGAAATCGTGTGTTGAAACATATTATATTTGGGGATGGTCAGTTTTTTGAGTAAGAATGTCTTTGATGGTCACTTTTTTTTTTCTACCTAGTAATTTTTTTTTTTTGTCAACTAAATACTGCCTGTGTTAAATAGTGCGTGTGTTTATAGGAAAAATAAAAATAATAATAGTAATAATAAAAATAATAATAATAATAATAATAATAAATGACCATCCCTAAATGCAACAATATAACAAAACCAATTTTACATCAATCTGAAGTGTTACTCTGTTCTTTTGTAAAGTACAAATGATTCTTAAACAAGAATATTACTGACAGTGACTTCGAAGTTTCGGTCAGCCAAGTCCGACGACGGTTTTAATGGCCGAAACATCAACTCTGATACATGACTGGTATTTATTGTATCGCTCCCAGAAAGTATAAAAGAGCAAAGTCGACCCCGCCGGAATTTGAACTCAGAACGTAAAGAGAACCCAAATGCTGCTAAGTACTTTTTACCCTGCGTGCTAACCATTCGGCTACCTTACCGCTTTAGCACTTACCCTAATAATCTTTTGTACAAGGCCTGAAATTTAGTGCGAAAGGGGAATGAGTCGATTACATCCACCCCAGTGCTCGACTGGTACTTAATTTATCGGCCCCGAAAAGGTAAAAAGGCAAAGTCGACCTCGGCGGAATTTGAACTAGTGAACGCAAGAGGCCGGAAAAGAGAAGCGCTAACAGTCCAGCCAGCTCGCCACGCCAGCCCCGAGATGATGTACTCTTATACTTCTCGGCGCAGCTTCCATGCCAGAAGCAATAAATTCATTTACCTGCATTACACCTAAAAACCCCTCTAAGGTCGTTGTCAGAGTACATGTGCATTCAGCAAATACTTGGAGAAATGGCAACGATAGCAGTAGTAGTAGTAGTAGTAGTAGTAGTAGTAGTAACAGCAGCGGAAGCTGTAGTGGTGATGGTGGTGGTGGTGGTGGTGGTTATATAAGCCTATATTAATAA
>NC_069001.1:4459531-4459873 GCF_001194135.2 Octopus bimaculoides | reverse complement strand
AGAGGGTGAAAGAGATAAGAGAAACAAAGAGAGTAAAATGGAATGAGAGATATACAGACAAACTGAGGGAAACAGAGCAAAAGAAATAGACAGACAGACAGATAGATAGATAGATAGATAGATATAAAGACACAGAAAAGGAGAGAAAGAAAACAAGAGTGAGTGTGAGAGAGACAGAGAGAGACGGAAATTGTGTGAGAGACAAATAAGCAGGCAGAGAAAGAGAGAGAGAGAGAGAGACTGACAGACAGACAGATAAACACAGAAAGAAAGTGGAGTAAAAAATAAGGGAGAGAGAGAGAGAGAGAGAGAGAATTGGAATGTGTGTGAGAGACACACAAA
>NC_069001.1:4459080-4459521 GCF_001194135.2 Octopus bimaculoides | reverse complement strand
TTGACACAACACATACGCAAACACGCACAAACACACGCAAACATACATACACACACACACACCCTTTCATCTCATACTGGCCCTTTCATTGTCTCCTCCCTCGTTTATCACCACCACCACTACTACTGCACCCAACACTCACCGCCTCACCAACGCTACAACCACCACCACCATATTCTACCACACCAATACTACTACCCCTACCAACACTGCCGCCCTCACACCATCAGAACTATCTCCCGTACACCACCACCACCACCATCACCGCAACCACCACTGCCACCGCAACTACCACCTCTGCCGACTACCACCACCCCCACACCACCATCCCCCACCATCACCATCCTCCACCTCCACCAACACCACCACAGCCATCGCCATACCACCATCACTACTACTACTTGTACTACCACCACTATCACCACCATCATCATCACACAA
>NC_069001.1:4457438-4457776 GCF_001194135.2 Octopus bimaculoides | reverse complement strand
AAAAAACTTAAGCGTTAATAATTCTTTATGGATGGATGCATGTATGTATGTGTGTGTATGTGTGTGCGTGCGTGTGTGTGTATGTGTGTGCGTGCGTGTGTCTTCTTTCTCTTTAATTTAGAGTGAATTTTGACCGGCCACCGACTCGGTAGCAAGGTTGTGAAAGAAACCATTTCGTTTTGCATGTGCGAGTGTATGTGCATATATATATATATATATATGTATGTATGTATGCATGTATGTGTGTAAATATATTTGTATGTATGTATGTATGCATGCATGTATGTATGTATACATGTATGTATGCATGCATGAATACATGTATGTGTGAATGATAT